>NW_028186373.1:1047626-1098325 GCF_003343005.1 Rhea americana | reverse complement strand
CCCGCTCCGCGGCCGCGCAGGGCACCGCTCGGGAGCGCTCCCTTCGCGCACCGCGCCTCTCCGCAAACGCATTTTCCACCCCTAGAGGTGGAGACCGTCCCGTCTCGCAAGAGCACTGGCAGGACCACGTTTTTTCCCCTCCAGCCCTAAAAGCAGTATAAATGCGCCTATGAAATACTACAAATCTGTATATAGTACAAAGAGCTCCTGTCCTCGGGTTTCTAGATCATAACCAGAGATGGTAAAGTACTTAAAAGCACCCTTTAAGTGACCGGTGCTGCCTTCATATTTCCCTGCCCAAGGGAAAGCCATCAGCACCAAAAATATTTTTTTTAACCGTAGGGAACCAGGAGTTCATTTAGATTTACAAATTAATGAAGGCTTACTGTAGAAAGCAACTGTAGGAACATGCATTAAAATGCAACAGAAAGAATTTCATCAATTTCCATGAGAGGTGGATTGTATCCAGGAGGAATGAGTCAACTTCATTCCTCGAGCAGAACTCACTGAACTGAAGAGAATTACACCAGACGCGAATTTGGACCATCCCATTTCCCCCGGCTCACGTACTGCTGTCCAGCTAATTATCTCCTCGGTGTTGTTCGAGGTAGACAGAGCTACCTGGGATTTTTTCAGACATTTTTCATCATCGCAAAATAATGATTTGACAGATTTTTTGCAATGTTACTTACAAGTAATTATTTACCCTCACAGCTACGGAGTCAAACACAACAGAATATCACCCAGCGCAGCACAGCAAACAATTTAGTGGCCAGGGCACAGAGTAGAAGGGAGRCACAGATTTCCACACACCCGAGAAACACCTACGTTCTCGAGCTGTTAGTCCTTCTCCCTTTTTTTTTTTTCTCCCCCTCCCTCTCCTTTACTCACATTTTTTAGTCTTAAACTTCACAAGGTTTGGTTTGATCCTCATGGAGATCAAAATTCAAGCCACTGAAATACTTCGTCTGCTTTATTCTTACRCTACAGAGGACGGCAACCAACTTCAGAGGAAAGAGAACCGTGTTTAAGTAATTGATACRGAAGCCTTTCTCCAGCCACACACACACACACTCGTCGTGGCAACAGTGTTTTATTTTACAGGTGTAAGAACGATCTGCTTATTACTTTAACTGTGTGACCTGGGGGTGGGCGGGTGGTGAAGCCCCAGCACATAACGATGGGAGCAATGGAGTGACAAATCCCTATTGCACTGCCAAAGGTGCAGTCTTCGCATCCAGACACGCGAGGTTTCACAGACCTACTCAGACTTCTACTAAAGCATGAAAAGCATCAAACAYCTAAAAGCAAAATCACTGGGCTTTTCAACTTTACTGCAAAGATTTTACTTCGCAAATTGTCTACGTGAGAACTGGCGGCAATCCCACAGGGAACAGCGCTCGGCAGTTTTGTTATTAAGAGCAGCGAGGCATAGCTAGTGATAAGCTAATTGAGGAATAGTGAAAAAAAAAAATCGAGTTCCATTTTAAAAGTGGTTAGAAAAATGAAATGCAAATATATACATAAACATTCAATGGTTTCTCTGAATATAAATGCCCCTCTCCCTTATGAGTGTCATTTTCCAGCCAGCTTTCCAACCAGTATAGTCTTTGCACTTCTGTGCCTACAATTGTACCATTTATAAGCCATTAGCCCACCTTGCCTATATCCTTGTTCCTTCAGTGACTCATATTCCCCTGGGTTTATTCCCGAGAAGACTTGTGTTAAAACAGGGAAAAGAGCAAAACTTTTGGGGCAAGAACACTACATTTTCAAAAGCACTGGCCATATTCACTATGCCCCATCAAAAATGAAAGCACTCATTTACATCCCGTGTAGGAAAAAGGCTTTTACAATCGGCAGAGCATTGAAAATAAAAATTAATTTGATACCTGAGTCAAATAAAAACATTGCTGAATAATAGTGTTTACTCAATACCTAAAAAAAAAATGGTCTTCCTAGAGGAATATACTCAGGGAGGAAACAAACTCATAAATTATCCAGCTAAGGCATGGTAGATTAACTTTACTTTCATTCTATTGATTGGAAGTCCCTCCAATCAAACTTCCCTGAAAAAGCTTACCACAACTTGCAGGCAGCGCTCGCTGAATACAAGAAGAAATTAAGTACCTATCAGTTTATCTCTGAGTGGTAACTCCCAAGCAACACACTGCAAGCAAAACCGTGTACCGAGCCYGCCTGCGGCAGATCCCTCGGTTCTGCAGGGCAATTTATTCTTTACGTGCACAGTTAAAAAGCAACAGGGGAGTCAGCTGCCCATGAGCTCGAACTGCCACAGCTCACCAGCCGTGCAGCCTGGGGTGTGCAAGGAGCACGTACTCGAGCCTCTCACTTCGGACACCTGGCTCTAGCACACCACAGACATTTTGCAGAGGCTGAGTGCCACAGGTACAACTGCACCCAAACGGCGAGGCATTCAGAAATCAGTTGTGTTCAGCACCTGCTCTAAGCAGTATGGTTGAATTTAGGTACCTTCTCGATATTCAAGCAAAAAGAGGATAAATACAGAACTTTTCGGATAAGGAGTTGGTTTCACAGTAGGCAGTTCAGGGATCCTGGAGGGTACTTCTCCAGCAAGAGTTCCCCCCCACATCATTTCTAAACACCATGAAAAACAAAACAACACACTGATTTTGTTTACAATATTTTACATTAAAAAAGAGCAAGGTATCTTTTAGTCACAGCACATATTTCTAGAGAACTGATGTGAGCAACTGCCTAGCAGGGAAGGCACTACCCACTGCAATTCCTTTTCTTGTTTTACCACATCACCTGTTGCATGAGATCTCACTGGGAGACAAAGCAAAATTCTCCTGCTGCCAGAAACACACCAAAGCTGCTTGCAAGACAGGTAGGTAGGATGTTCAACAGGGCGCACACAGCAAAAGCAAGCCAAAGAGTGAATGTGGTATTTAAAGGTTCCCAAGGCAGCAAGGTCCTTAGCCATTCTCATTTTCCTCCGGTATTAAGTCCTATTGCCTTGACCCATCTACTAAGGAAGTCCCATTTCTAACTTTCCACTACCTAGTTGGCAGAATAAACCTTTCAACAGAGGAAGAATTCTCCCACGAGGTTGTCACCATAAAAAAAAAAAAAAAAAAAAAAAAAAAAATCTCAGGCACCTAATGACGAAGTCTCAAAAGTCACCACACCTTGGAACTGAAATCTTTTTGATACAAAAGTGAAGTCACACTTGAATCCACTCAAGAGCAAAGGACACATGTCATTTTTGCAGGACTTAACTCTGGCACCTTGTTTCATTCATTTACTCTGCTACAGCTGCTCACCCCACTGCCTGGAATAATAGCTTCRGATTCACCGATGAAAGAATACAGAAGTTAAATAGCATTACAGGAGGTTACTTGCATCCTCTATGCAATGACAAAGCTAYGCATGGTGCTCTAAGAGAAGTTCCAGCTTTTAGAACAACTCTTCTCCAAAGCTGCCATGTAAACAACGGCAAACAGCCACAGAGCAGGTAAGCATGTTGCACAAATGCAAAATCCAGCCAAACACGAATGTCCTGGCTGTGAGTTCTGTGATCAGACTGCACTCTGATATCATTTTCCAGATTACATATTTTCAAAATTATATTTTCAATTTCAAATGTATTAAAATATTTAAATAAAATGTATTCTAAATTCATTAAAGTCTAATTCTATTTTTAAATTGTGTATTTTMAGAATGATGCATCATTTTTTCAAAATTCTGAGTCTTTGCAGGGAATCATTATACACCAGTGTTGTATACTTTTTTTGCTGTCAGATTGAGAAAAAGCTACTATGTTTTCCCGGTATTAGCTACAATCTCCAAACAGTGCCAATATTGTTCCCTGATACATACTTCAAGACCTTCTCTTATCTTCACTCCAGACTCTTAGTACCTCAAAACAGATGTATTGCGAATTGCTTGACTACCATTCAGCCGAAGTTTTGCTCCTTTAGTATAAATGAGATGGGGAAACAGTTTCATTTCTCTAAAGTTAAACAGAGTGAACTGAGAAGTTTCTTTAAAAATAATGGAGTGAGATCACCCATACAGTGATTTTAAAGGGCTTAAATAAGAGCAGCACTTGCCTTTAGCAAGTACATCCTGAGGAACAGGAGGCTTACTCGGTTTCAGCCATTTGGGTGCATTACAAGAGGGATAGCACTCATTCATATGGGAAACATATTTTCTATAAAATTATTACTAACAGCTTTTTAACTCTCCTCTTAAGCAACCCAGAATGTGAATCAATTTAAGATCACAAAAGGGCTTGACATTTTCAAGGGAATTTAAGTCTTAATCAATTATTTTGTCATAAAGCTCAGCTGAATGAACCATTCAGGCAGTGAAGCACATTATTCCCGAGTATATTGGCCACTAAACCTGGGCTGGCAGGGCACAATCAGGGTGTAAAGAAAACCTGAACTATTAAAACCCAGCTGGGTCACAACAGGGGAAAATGTGACCAGTGTCTTCTATTATTTCTTTTCAAAATAATCAAGAGTTGCTGTTTTGTTTGAGACACTCCATACAACGCAACATCAAGATTGTGGCAGCAAAGCAGGTCAGCACTTCTGCATTGTAATCACCTCAGCTTCACCTCAGCCTTTAATTTTTACAGCTGGACCTGTTTATCACAGCCTAACTTTCACTAAAAAAGGAAAAACTATCACTTTAAACAAAACCATTCAAAACTGTCTTAATATAAATAAATCATAGAAAACAAGATTTACGTTCTCAGTGATGTCATTCACCCAGGCACTGCTGGTTTTCCAAGCAAACCACCATTTAGTATTTTTCCCCTATTAAATACACATGAACTAATGCTAAGTTTATTTTATCATCATACAAGTTATTGGAAATTCACATTTCTGACTATTTCACCATGTAGCTGTTTTCTCAATTTCCATATATACACATATCTCCCAGTGAAATTCTGGCTATTTCTATATTAATGAGGCATCAAAATTTATCATACAGACTGTCAAGATGCAGCAAATACTCATATAACAGCTTAGGCATTTGAACTGTCACAAACTCACAGAAACAAAAGAGTGTGTATTAAAGAACAAACTCAGCCCAGAACACGTTCAACAGTAGAATCACAACTTGCAGAACTGCCTGTTCAAAAGGTAAGACCATCATCTTTGTCACACAAGTGCCTGTGTTTTAGTAAAAAGATCGCAATGGTAAAGTAAGTTCGTATTGGAAGAAGAAAAAATGTTGAACATTTTTTTTTGTAGGAGAAAGATACAGAGCTAGCCTGAAATCTGAAAATCTCTCATGCCCTGAATCCATAAATAGAACTAGCTAGGATTTAGTTTTGTACTAAATTTAAAAGAAAGCCTTYTCCATGGAGAATTTTCTTTAAAACAGATTACATCCCAGAAGGAATTTTATGATAGTGTTTCCAACAAGCAGCATGAATGAATTAATAAACACAGCAAGAATGTAGTTGTATTTTTCTTTAGCAGTAGCAGACACATCTGTAGTCTAAACACATCCGTGTCCTCAGAGAGGAAGGGACAACTCCTGAGACTTCTCACCTGGATTACAACAGTTTCCCTTCACCTTGTGCCCCAGGTCCATGGCTGAAATACAATTTGTATAGTATGGAAAGCTTCAATGTTAGCTTTGACAAGAAAAACTCCAAATTTTGTCTCATACAGYACCAAAATATCCAGTATTTCTGCATGTTATCCTCAGGCTAGCCAGGGGAAGGGGACAAAGAGATACTGAGCTGTCCTGATTGACTCAAGTGAGTCCTACCCTCAGCATCTAGCAACCAGAGYTTAGCTGCTTAACTTTATCACTTGGTAGACGTGCCTCCAGATCTTTTCTGATTATTCATCCAGAAGCCACTAAAAGCCTCTCACTTYTCTCCTCAAAAAACCTCACAATACCCTATCAGGAACTGGAAGTATGGAAGTTTCAAAACAGCAGATTCAGACAGACWTCTAAAAAACACCTCCAGCAATTCATCTGGACATGCATGAAACATAGCAGTTGAAGCAAGCTCACGAGATTCAGTRGCAATATAGGAGAGACCACCATATTTGTCAAGAGCAGTGGTGTTGCCAATTAGCCATACAACCTTTACTATTTTTTTTTCCAGTTGATGCTTCAGTTAGATGTGGCCAAAACTGTTACTCACAACTGCTCACACCGTGTTCTGCCCCAGAATCAATGACATTTCAATTACAGAATATTTTAAAGGCCCTTGCGTTAGTTCAGGTCCAAATCACTTTCTGTCCTAGCTCCTAATATCATTTCCACTTTTCCTTTGATTTGCTCTTGGTCTTGAAACTTTTTAATCTTTCAGATTTTCTAGAAAGGAAATAGAGTTTCTCTTACTTACAAGATCCTCATCTGCTGTTTTCTTCTTTCACTGCAGTGGAGATAGACTTGACACAGGAAGATCAGGTGCTCATACTCATAATATCAGAGACCACCAAATCTGTAGAAAATATTACCTTKTTAAGTCTAAGTAAATAGCATATTCCTTGCAATAGGATAACATCTCCCCCAACCCCCACTGGGGACTGATCTCTGTGGTAGCAGGGTAGAGACTCTAAAACTAGTAGGGCAACAGAATTTTCTTTGTACACACAATAAAAAAGTTACAGACATCACAAAGTTCCCTGCCGGAATTACAGATTTTTTTTACACAGGTTTTACTGATGCATACACAATACAGATGTATACAAGAACATAAAAGAGTTTGAATTTAATGCTATAGGTCTGACTCCCTTCCATGAAACAGCCCTTAAATCAGTACCTCAAAATAACCAAAGAATATACAGACCTAAAACAGGTTGGTGAAGTCTCCAGGCTTGTGACTGAGGGCAGACAGGACTTCAGAGTCAAGAAGCCCTTCTCTGACAACAAACTGACCCTTCCAGGAAGCGGTGCACACTTGCTTCCATAGAATTAGTTAACTTGACACAGGTGCTACAGTTAACATGAGTGGAATCAGCTGGATTGAGTTTATCAGGTTCTGGGCTGGGCCTCGTTAGGGCCTGTGGCATCACTGTCACCTGTCGGCAGTGAAAAAGCACCACACCGAGCAGCTCCCGCTGAYACAATCAGTCCTCCTTTGCACCTTCTAGTGAGCCGGGTTACAAGAGCAGCAGCAATGACRGGTGGTTGCAACACCTGCAGTGGCAGCTTTGCACATGTGGCAGATTTCTTCATGGATGTGTCAACAGTTGAGAGGGATGAGACAATATTGCCACCATAAATGCATTTTCTAAGCATACTGCTTGAGCAAATGCATTTGTGTTGCATGGAGTACGACTAGTCTGAGAATATTAATAGAGAAAAGCATGTTATGATCAATGGAGACTTATTACATTACAAAGGGAGATCTAACACACATGCTGAGACAACTCCACTCCCTGAGAGGTCAGACAATTAAGGAATTTTAGGCGTGCTCTCAATAATTCACAGTGAGATATGAAGCTCATCATGTGTCATTTATGTAAGTCCCCCCTGTGTACTTTCCATGCTGATGGTTACTTGGAATAGACCACTGTGGGAATGAGGCTAACGCTGGACACTGTCTTGTAGGTGAGTTAAGAGACAGACATCCCAAAGGGTCCACTCCTTCATTTAATATTTGTGATATTTCTAATGTTTAGATTCTTTTATTTGCTATGACTGTATGTTTCTGCATATAGTTAGCATAAAGACTGAACTTCATACCTGCCTTGGATCTATGTAAAACTCAGCTCAGTGTCATTTGATCTGTTCCACACTATTTTGCTATGATGGACATTTTAAAGCAGTGCACTTTGCCTAAAACTAACCTAGAAGAACAGACAGTCACCTAAGAGGTGCTAGAGGAGAGAACAGAACAATTCCCCAAACAAAATTACACTGACTTCAACGCATGGCTTCTAGGCCAYGGTAAATGGAAGGCCGTGCTGTGAAGGATGCTCTCCGGGCGCTGACGAGCCTTTCCGGGGCGCGCACAGGACTGCGGTGGCAGCGGCGAGGCACCACGTTCACGCGGCAGAGAGGTGAGGGCGGACAGAGCYGTACGTCAGGCAGAGCAGACACACAGCACACTGCAGCACAAGCAGAGCAGTCTGCTCCTTTGCGGTTCCACGAGCGGAGCCGGTTCAGGCACCTGCCTGAATGGTGTTGCCAGAGGGTTAATTCCTTCCCGGTGACTTACTGGCCACCTGGAGGCTCKGGGCCCTGAGGGCAGCCAGGCTGATGCCGCTGTGCAGCCCCCCTGTACGATGCAGAGTCCTCTGCGGGGTCTGCCTCACTCGCACTGCTCGTTAGGCTCTCCTCCAGTGAGGGGAAGTGGTTCTTCTCCACCCGAACAAATGACTTCCTACCATGGCCGCTGTGCCAGCAGCACGACCTCGTTTACTTTATTTGCCATGCGCCGGCATAGCTCAGAGATGTTTATGTGACGATTTGTGCTTAAAGCCTCATATGGAGAACTGGGAAGTCCACGTTCAGTCTATGCTCTGCTACAGACTCCTCTTGAGGCCTGGGCTTGTCATCTACCGCTTAGGTAAACCTCAGGCCCCAGACATGTCAGGGGCAGCTTTATGTCAAAGCCGAACTGAGGCTCTAGCCATAGAGCTACTCTTCAGTCATATCCTGCACAGAAACAGTCCGCACTGTTGCTGGAAGACCAGGCTGAGAGGAGCACCTGGCCTGATCCTCCGGCCACAGCCACAGTAGAGGACGACCTGCAATACCTTGGAGGTTTGATGCTAAACAAACTCAGAGCTCAGTGAACATCTTAAAATGAAGAGAAGAGAAGAGAAGAGAAGAGAAGAGAAGAGAAGAGAAGAGAAGAGAAGAGAAGAGAAGAGAAGAGAAGAGAAGAGAAGAGAAGAGAAGAGAAGAACCGATTAACACAAGAGGAGAAGCAGGCGTGCTGCACCCAGGGCAGAATGAGCTCGGCACAAACACCGCTGCCACGACCAATTCAAACAGGACCTCACCTGTGCACCTTCCTCTCCATACAGTCCCCAGCAGACTGGCCTCCACAGGACTGCTTCAAAAGCCACTTGCTGTGTGTTACAACATGTGGGGCTTATTAACTTTCTGAGAAGTGGAATTTTTAATGCAATGGCTGTTGCCTATAATGGCAGAAATGCACTGCAAAAGCCCAGTCTGTAAGTTCAACCAGTGAGGAAATCTTACGCACCTTGACACTAACACTGCCTCCTCTTATGTTCTTTCTTTCTCTCCCCCACCTCTCTTTTTCTAATGAAATCTTTCCATATTATTAAAGGCTAGGGTGGATCTACAGAGTATGTTCCTTCCAGGATTTTCTTGTTTGCTGTAGTCTTCAAATTTTCCAGTTCATTTCCTATTTTCCTGCTCAAAATTCCCTGCCAAAAAAATCCCCAAAGCACTCTTTGGTACTTGAACAGAAAAAAAAAAAAAAAAAAGGAGTAGACATTTGATCCAGACTCTTGTAAATCAGTAGCAATTTTCCTGCAAATATGAATCATTTTCATCAGTGGATGACAGTTCCTCACGGCGAGCTTTTATCTAATTAACTGTGCAGATGCATTTCGATCATTAAAATGGGTAACACTGTGTCATATGATTTATAAAAAATTAATTGTCCAACAGCATCCAGCCAAAATGTAAAAACTGGACTTTTGATATGCTATTTAATCAGGTTCCTTTAGGAATTAAATGATTAGGAATKAAATTAATGAAATGGATTTATGCCTAGATTTTCTAAACAGCACGCAGTCTCACGGCCAAAGAAGAAACAGGTACAGTTCCTAACTCATGGAGTGGAATATTAGAAACAAAAGTGGCTATGTAATCCCCCACGGAAAGAATTATTTCGGTTTAATATAATCCCTCACCAGAAAAGCTGGAAACATTACAAACTCTGTTGATATTAGAGCTCCAGTGCATGATGGTGCCAATTGGAACAGGTTAGGAGTTGGGGAATTCCTCAGGACTTTCTAAGAGAAAAAAAATCTGAAGTAATTTCATGGATTATTGTTGGTTTTAATCCCCTTTGTGGCTTCTGAAAGAAAATCCCCACACATTTAGTTGCTCATGCCATGGACACTTTTCTGTAAATATAAATCAAAAATAAAAGCAGCTGGACATAAGTCAAACCGGTGGAACTATTATTAAATAATTCAGGCAGGCTGATACGTGAGACTGGTTATGTCAGTATGTAACATTGGCAGKTTGGGGCCGTGCTAGTTCTGTTTATGGGTGAGATCCACTGTTCCYGGTTTGAGGATAAAATACCAGGTGATTCTAAGCGACCTTTTGCTCTGAACAGCCCCTCGCCCTTCATTTGCTCTGCAGGGGCAGATTCTGTTGTCCATGGGAACCTCCAGGCCATCAGCAGAGCTCCAAGTGGAAAAGGTACATCTGCTGCTGTGGCAGCTCACAGCATCTCCTCGCCAGAGACAGGGAAAGATTCAAGCCAAAACAGAGGAGAAAAACATACACTAGCAGATTTTTTCCTTCAGACATGCTAGGGCACATCCATGGTTTTTTACCCTCTGCAGTCAGTATCTGGTCATTTCCTCCCACTGATGAGCAACAGGGCACAAGACAACCCATGGCTTCTCCATGGCTCCACTTGCTGAGAAGCTGCCCTTCGTATGACTACTCAGTTAAACRTGCCGGCATAACACACAGCAGCCTAACAGCTCCTCTTCTTCTGYAACTACAGCTTGACGTTTTGAGGTAAACCATCACTGATTTCAGCGCGCCTCAAAACTTTGGCTTGTACACGGTAGTAGTTCAGGAGCTGAATCCTCTGCTCGCTACACGGACGTCCATGCAGAAGGGGCAAGGCAGGCAGCTCGGAGAGTAAACTTCTCAGCTATCTCTAACTTCAGTTCACTGAGAGATGCCTCTGCCTGTCAGCGGGACATCTGATCAACYGCACGTAATCAAGATATCAGACGTTTAGACCCTAGAACTGGTGGCTTTGATAAGGCAGTCTGAAAGTCAAAGATTTTACAGTATTTCAGTTATTTTAGGATGTTTCCCTTACAGGTCTCTTTTTGACTACACTCACCCCTCATTTCCAACAGTGAAACCAGGCCCCGCAYATGTGACCTGGCAAAGTGAAGCACCTGCAAGTTAGCATATACTCAACATCAGGTAGATCTACCCCGAAACAGGGCATAGCCCTGAAATATCACCACCTCAAATAGGAACTACTTCAGTATCTTTCTTTGCTTTTAAATATCCTTGGTAACATTTTTTATTTGTTTGTTTCTTCTAGACTTCAGAAACAATTTTTTCTAACAAAAATAAACTGTCTCTGAAAAGGCACATTCTGAATTACTGAAATGTCTTTCACAGTGTTTARGTACTGCGCAACTGGAATGAGGCTCAGGAAGACAAAGACTCAAGAGTAATTTTCCTTAATATGCATTAAGAAGTTGACTAAATTGGKAACCTTGTCTGAAAAGATTTTCTCTTCAGCAAATGCAGAGTGATAAGAGCCCAGCAGCTCAGAAGTACACCTACTTCTGTCCCCCCCTCTATCTTTCTCTCTCTCTTTCCACTGATTATCTTCTTTACCTAAGTTTAAGTTATTTCCTTTGATTGCATAAGGTCAGATGGGATGAGCTGAAGTCTAGGTGACATGCCCTAGAAAGCCTGTGCCAGACCTGGGAATAAAACCTACAAGTGAGGAAGCTGGAGGTTATTCAGTTACTSGGTGTATACAGGGATCCATTCTTCCCCTCTGGGAAGGGATGGATGCCTGCAAGGGGATAAAGATCTCACTTACATCAGTTAAGAATTCAGATTCAAAGTAAATCCACAGAATACAGTGGGCTTAAAACACTGTAGCTAAAACAGCATTTGAACTATTGTCTTGGATATCTTAGAAGTCCATGATTTCTTTCTCTAGGGCCATGAGCTTCTAGGAAATAAATATTACTTTGGCTAAAAGACAGGACTTCAGAGAATATCATCAGACCACCAACATGGCTTAATGGTTTTGCAGTGTTGTTCTGAGAAATACTATTTTCTGTAGGAATTCAGCAATGACCCATAGAAACATCTTTGGCAGCATGTGCATGACCTTATGGCTCTGACAGGGTAACAAKGGGTCTGAAGAGCAGAATTTCTCAACTCATCTGCATCTTAGTGGCTCACCACTGGTTCCTTGGCTAGTCTGAGGCTCTGACATTATCAGAGTTACATTTTAATCCAAGATGTCTTGAGAACCACAGAGAGCAATGCTTTTTAACACCAGCAAATTCCCCTCTTTATTCTCAGTGAGAGAGAGTCATTGCAAAAACAAGCACTAAATTCTGTAAGGCTGTAAGCACACAGCTCCGAGGGCCAGACAAATTAAGACAGATGTTCTGAACTCTGGGATAGCGAGGAAGTGGTTTCATGCAGCAGGCCATGTGAAGGCTCTCAGAACATCCTCCCTGCTAGACACAGGAATGAGACAGATAGCATAATGAGACACAATAAATAGCGTCCAAGATGACTGTGGTGGGTGGGGTTGCAAACCTGCAGTCATTCTTAGGGCCTGCAAAGGGACTTCACTGCTCGGCTGACTTTCCCAGCTAGATTCATACTGCTCAGCACATTCCTATTACACGATCCTGAAAAAATACAAAGCAAGAAAGTGTGGCCAAGTGTTCGAAAGACAGGAAAAAGATTTTTCAGGAAGTCTTGCTGAAGAGGGAGATTTGTCAGCATGTTACTATTTGCCTCTGCAGAAACCACAGCTACAAAATATAAAAAAGAAAAACTGAGMTTTCTGGAGGGAAGCAGAGCCCTCAGAGGGCCGGCTGAACAGCAACAAGCAAATTCATCACTACCCTCAGGCAAGCCTGCTGCTCCCCWGCATTGAAGCCCATTCTCCTGGCTGCTCCGGCACCTTGCAGAAGCTCTCTAGGCAACCTGATGAACGTTCRGTCTTCATGCTCCTGTTACGAAGCCATCAAGCGACGACCTCTTCTTTCAAGCTCTGTGCATTCCCATCCACCTTTGTGCAAGAGACTTCTCCCTCGCAGCCCCTGCCACCTGGAGCCACCTGTAAGTCTCTTCCCACAGCTCATCTTCCCCAAGCTGACCACAGAGCCCTTGTCAAGCACAGGACCGGCGCGCCTGCGGTGTGGAAATACCTGAGAGAATGCCTTCCTGCATAGCGCGTCCATACCAGTTCCCTCCCTTTCCCACCATGTGCGCCAAGCTGTGGGACGCAGCCTAGGATTTAGGCCTTTCTAGGTTGAATATATTCTTTCTTTACAGTCATGGCGAGTTAGTTTCTTTTTTTTTTTTTTTTTTTTTTTTTTTTTTTTATGAAGTACAGAGGCACAATTCAAGAAGAAAAATGCTTTCTATCCAAAACCATTGGAAAATGTAATAGGTAAAGGCAAATGAAGATGATACTCCAAACCACTGAAAATACTCAGTTCTTCCCAATCCCCTTTTCAGAAAGCCCAGTGCTGTGCCTCGTATTTGACACCCATTAGAAGAGTACTTGGAGCCTGCAAGAGACTAAGCAGTTTCTTCCACTCTTCCCTCCCCCCCAGCAGATAAATCACAAGCATGACTGACAGCTGTCACRTTACAGCGTATTTCATTCCTTCCAAACTGTCACTTGCAGTTACAATTTTTCCAACATTAGATTTTATGAAGGATTGTTTTTGTTCATTTCCTTGCATATAAATACCAGACTATGGACACAGAACAAATCACCTTGTTGGGAACAGTCATTAAAGAGATGGGTAATAYGCATGCTTATTGTCCCACATACTTTTCCAGTTAAAATATTTGGCCTGGGAATGTGGGAGGTAAAGAACTTATATTTTGAGGTCTTTATAAAACGTAGCTTACATCCCTGATTTATGTTCCCTGGGACTCGTTCTATGTGAAACATTTAACTAGCTATACTTTAGATAAAAGAAACATCTGAAGCCTTGGTTGTTTTGGAGTTTCTCATTCTTTYCCCCCATATATCTTGATAAGATTTCACTGCCAGGCGCAATGTTTTAAGTTCAGAACCTTTCCTCCAGTTCCTGAATTCTCTTTTCTTCAGCAATATTTATAGTATCATATAATATTCTCCCTTGCTGCTGGGCTCTCAGGGCCAACGTAGCCCCTAGTCACAGGAGGCAGCACAGTGCAGCTATTGAAGCAGGAGATCAGCGTTTAGTTCTGATTTTGCCACAAAGGATATGGAACAAAGTCCCTGAGACAAGTGCATGAATTTGCTGTTTCCATGGGCAGCAGCGCTCAGGGGAGCACAGCGATATAACCTGGGGTGAGGCCCTCAAGCTGCTGGTGCTTGAGAGTCACCTCCTGAAGAGCGGAGCCACAGAACGCTTTGCAGGGCTAGAAACCAGCCCAGCGGACCCGGCAGCCCGTCCCGGCTTCGCCCAGAGCGCCGGGCACTGCGGCGGGTGGGCCTCGCAGTTACCGCGCTGGCCGGAGAGGCAGAAATTCCTGGCTCGGCTACATCCGTCGCTGAMCTGCACCAGGCAGTTATTTCCACCTGCCTCTGCTTTCCTTCGGTAAAACAGGGACGGGATCATTTCCTCTCTTTTTCCGCGTGCAGCTGCCTCGCCTTGTTTCGAACGTGCTACCTTTGCTCCGGAGAGCTGCTCAGCCACATCGAGATGTTTCTTTCTTTGGCTAATTTGTCCGTTCAAGAAATAGAGCGCACGCCGCTGGTCTAAGCACCACGCTAAAAGAGCCCTCCTGCCCGTTCAGGGCTGGCCCGTGCGTCTCTGCCTAGCCCGCATTTCAACGCACAGCCATACCATTAGGGTCAGGGACAGTCTTCCACACGTGCTATTAGGCCTACACGGTGGAGGCTTTGAACAGTCACAGCTTCYACCAGCTATGACCGCAGTCATAGATACATGGCCCTTTGAGAAATCAGGAGCAATTTAGGTACCTAACACTGTGAGTGAATTGGTTTTGAATTAATCGAGTAAAACAAGGCAGTGGAAACCCATGTAACATGTCGGTCTGGAACCTGCTGCAGCCCTGGGGACAGAATAACAATGCATATTTTATTTTGTGAAATTTTTATTACGGGCTGTTTTTTATTTTTTATTATTGAATATGAATATTTTACACGTCTGAGTTCAGAACAATGCTTTTTTTGGCTGCCTCTGCACTTTTCATGGTTGTGTACCCTTGCATTGCATAACTAAGAGAGATCCATTTACACACCAGGGGAAAGGGGACTAATGAATCTCAGCAAAGCTAACTTTACTGTGTGTGAAAAAAAGCACTCTGAAATTTTCCAAATCAACAAAAAATCTATATATAGAATACTTGTATGGAACGGCCTAATAAAGTCCATGTGCGTGTGTGTATGTGTGGGTGCATGTTTACGTGTGTGTGCGTAATGAGTACAGAGCCGCTCTCAGCAAGAGGTAAATAATACTCTGTGTAGCAACACCTCCACTGGGGAAAGCTCTGCAACATTCTTAACTCTTTCACATCAAAACCCTCGTATTCAGGTACTCACCTAGAAGCACAGAGCTGGAGAAATGGATGAAGGCTTGCCAGTAGCTCAATAAACAAACTGACAGAGGTGCCTATATCCAACACTAGGACCAGTACTTATCCGCCTTTGGTAACACCATTACCTGTTCTGGACACTACCTTTTCTACATGATGGTAGAGCTTTTTTTTCACACCCTGGAGAAGTTTGTCGACAGCGGGACTCTTTGCCTTACCGTTTAATTCTTATGCGCTCCAAACTGCACCGGGTCTCAGCTAGTCTTTGAGATAGCGATTGATCTCTGTGGTCACATTGCTGAGCTTATTTGACAAGTGCCATGTTCCTAAAAGCAATGATTATTTCTGTAAGTAGTTGGCTGCATGCACCAGCCTGCTGGCATCACTTCATTCTGACCATGCATGGTGAAGAAACACCAAATTTACCTGGACAATTCAGATCTGGCTTTGCTTGCTAAGCCTGGCTACCAGCACTCGCCTGGTTAGACAGTATGTACTGCATTTTTGCACCTCTGCTACTTCAGGTATCGCTGCAGTGTGCTCTAAGCAGTCATACGCAGGGAAATCAAAGGGCTCATTCCCCTGCCTTCCTCTGTGCGCCTTCTCAAGAGGTATACTTCACACTCTCTACCCAGCTGCTTTCAGCAACACCTGCCCATTAACATCCTCCCTGCGACCTACCTGCAAAGCAGGGATGAGGTCACCTTTTACAGCAGTGTGCTCGCACTGCKCAACACAGACGAGGGCAGAGGACAAGAGATTTGGATAATGAAGATAATGATTATTTGTCTAGCGTACATTTGAACCGYGGCTTTTCATTGTGCGTATGATAACAGGGGGGGAGAGAGAGAAAGCAAGAGTCCCTGTACATTGCTCAAGAGCTCGCAGCCCMAAATGGGCAGGGTGACAAGAACCACGTTGTTTTGGGTAATCAGTACGCATTGTCCCAGGCTGACATTACTGCATACCAATAAAACCTTTAGATTCACAGGGAATGTGGAAAGTGCAAAATGATGAATTGTTTGACATTTAAAAGAAAATAAAGAGCTGCTGCTGGATTGAAACTTAAATGAGACTTAGAGAGGGAGGGGAAAATTGCCAGGAGCAGGTTGAGATGTTTACGCAAACTTCACAAATGATTTTGTATTTCTGATTTTGTGGCCCCAGAGTCCCAGATCTTTGCACTGCTACGGACTCTTAAAGCTGGGTTTGCCTCGGAGAAGGGTAATACATGGTGGCTGCCAGTTCCTGAGCCAGCCCAGTGCAGCACGGCAGGGTGCTGGGCCTGGCAGGTAGCAAGAAACAGCACTTGCCCCAAGCAGCTTGCACGAGAAGTAAAGCATTGACCAAAAGAAGGTTTCTTTAGGAGTGGAACTCTCACCTGATTTGCCCAAGATCAGACTCCTCACTCCACAAGGAATCCTTGTTAAATCTAGGAATTACCTCAGCCCTCTTCAGTCCCTGCAACCGCTCCCATACTCACCAGATTAGTTCCTTTCTTGAGGCCAGAAAGGCTACAAGCATTCACAAGCCATGTCCTATGTGCATCCAGAGGATAGGCAGAACATGGGTGGAACCAGATTTCCTACAGTATGAGAGCCTAGGGGACATGGTCCCAAATGATTAAGACCTCAGACCTCTTCAATATGAAAATGAAACAAATAAAATAATGTATTCACAGCGCCCAGCACAGTGATTCTGAAGCTCAAGGTGATCAAAAGACTGAAGAGGTTGGTAGGAAGTCTAGACTCTTGGAGCTAATTTATGCCATCTTGTTCTGTGTCCTTGAACAGAATCATGTCTCACAGGAAAATGGAAACAGCCAGGCCAGACCAGTAGTGTGGGTGTTACATGCCTGTAATAATGGTTTGTTGAATGATTTTTCATCTGGGAGGAGCTAAACCAGGTTTCCTGATGTAAAACAGTTCTGGTATCAGTGAATTACTGGATTACATCAGGCAGTATCTTGTTCTCCAAGGGTAAAATCTTATTAAAAGCGCACACAGAGCCCTGCAAGGTGTCACTCCAAACACATCCTGTGTCAGTATCTGTGTTTGCGGGATTATCAATCTCTTCATCTTTCTCTTCTCTCTCCTGACAACAACCTTGAGTTGCACCATCCTCTCAGGTTTCCCCTGCCTTCCAGCACACTGTTGTTTGCATTTTTATCTGCATTAGATTATTGGAGCAGGAGTCTAAACACTTAAGTTACTGCAAATCCCTCCTCATATGGAAGTCAGTGAGCTGTAAAATATTTAAACTGTCTACAGTTGTACCTCATTTGTTTACACATTTCCAGTGGGCTGCTAAAAGGTAACATACTGTATTAGAAGAAAGATCCAAGACTGCTGAATCAGATTTCATAACAGCTCTGAAAGTGCTCTGAGTACTTGCGTTAACCTGATGAAATAATACATATCTCAACTATCTGAAGCCTTAGGGCCTAAGGGGAGCAGAAAAGCTATGTGTTTGACTCCAGCCTCTTCGCTTTATTCTTTAGCTCTGATCATTGGGGAAAATGAGGCTAAGAAGGTCTTGCTGAAGTTGCTGCTGGACTTGTCAGTGTACTGGCAAACCACCACACACATACAGAGAAATGCAGCTGGCACAGTTAGGGGAGCTGTGGAAAAAGTACTTGGCTGCTCTAAAGGAAGGTCATTTCTGACATGATCAGGAAAGCCCTTCCTTTCTGTTTTACTGTATTATCCAGAGCACCCCCTGGAAAAACTCCTCCATAATGAGCCCTAATCGCGTTGTATGGGGCAGGATTGCTGGGGCAGATGGGGTTACTAATACTGCTTCTGCCTACTTCAGACACTCAGTCCTTACATCGACTTTGTACGAGTAGATCCATACTGTAGGTTCCATGCATGTTCTGATCCGCACAGTCATCCATATTCTGCTATCATCTACACCCTCAGCCCTTATAAACGTGCTCTGGGAGGAACACGTGCTGTGTTACACACCCTGCTAAAAGCAATCCAAAAAATGTGAGCTAAGCCTGCTCTGCACCCAACCCTCTTCCTATACCTCACGCTTTGCAGTGTAGGTTTGAAACCCCCSTCGTGATTCTGTTCACGAGCTGCGCTCCACTCCCTCTCCCGCAGTTCCCCASAGCGGGCTGCCCCAGCTCTCCTTACTCCCCCCTTGCCCTGCTGAGGAAGTGCTGCACGGCTCGGTGGACAACTGAGCAAGGAGCCACCGAGCAAGGAGCCAGTTGTGCCCGTATTCAGAGCCTGCATTTGCAGATGGCTGGCAGAAAGGGGAAACAGTATCGTGATTCTTCAGAGGACAGGGCTGAGATGAGACATGACTGATCAGTCCCAAGGCAGTAGAGGGCATCAATGAGTTTGAAGATTCATCTCTAGCTTTGAATGAAAATACGCAGACACTGTACTGAATAACTAATAACACAGATTTCAGCTCCTTTCTTGTTTTCATGTTGGTCTAGAATAAACTCACAAAGTCCTCAGATGTATCTTCACATCTTTTGCAAATAAATTTCAAACAATATAAATCATGGTGCAAATTAGTTTCATAAACTGTAACAAGATGTCTGTTGCCTGACTGGATGTAGCATGTACATTTGCAGAYGTGGATAAAGGTGATCTCAAAAACTGAGATTATTTCAGTAATGAAATACAAATTTCATTACTAAAAATTCACAATTTTGTTACGAATTTCACTATTCACTTCAGAAATCCAATCAGTTATCCATGATATTTCCTCTAGGTAAGCTTATTTGCTGGAATTGTTTATAAAATGTAATAATGCTGAGCTCAGCAAGGCAGATTTGTTTAGTAATTCATGTAAATATCTGCAGGAATATTTTCTCAGTTTCACTAGCTCTCACTGATGAGGTAATGAAGCAGCAATTTCTCCTAACATGTTCAGCTTTTCCCAAAAGAAAATCAGGGTCAGCTAGGGACAGCTGCCTTCACCTTCTCTTAAATGGCTCACATCACAAAGTTTTTTCAGGGATCTCCTAGAATAAAACCAAAATAAGTATCTTTCACCTAATGCTCTCTGATTGTCTTACTAGTCTTAATTAACCTTATATTAAGCTATCTAAATGAAGTCTCACATAGTCTCTGTGCTAGAGTATTAGCCAAATCTTGCAGATGGACAAACCGAGGCAATGTTTCACACGGTGGGAYAGAGTGAATCACGCGGCAAGGCCCCTAACGGCACAGACCTGTTCYGGGTCTGAGAGCTCTGCTTCAGCAGCTTCAGCAGCCTATTTTCATTGCACGTGCAAAAACAAATCCAGAAGCTCAGTCCTTTCTGGGTTTCTCCAAGACTGCTACAAGAGATTTCCAGTGCTGCAGCGAAGGGTCAGCAACACCCCTGAGCCCTCCATTTCTCCATCAGAGGTCTCTTTTCCACTCTTTGGAAGTTTATGGTGAATGGCAGGGAGCCAGCCCCCATGGGCATAGGATGGAGGTGGCTTGTTCTCAAGTGTTTAAAAGTCCGACAAACCGTTTGCAGTTCTAGCAGGGATCAACACATTTCTAGAATTAAAACCAACATCTTGGATAGCAAAAATGCTCTGAACAAGGACTCTTTCTTTAATCCAATGCACAAGGGATCTTTCTTTACCAAGCTATAAAATCASTTGCTACAAATCAATTATTTTTGCACTGATTTATTAGCTGCTCTCCAGCTGTTCAGATCAGCACTTAAAAAAATTTCCTGGACAGTCATACTTTTCAAAAGCACTTTCTCTGGAGAACTGTTGGTCCAACCTCATTATACTCTTCCCTGGTGACCCACATATTTCTAAATGCTGTTAAGCTGGTAAGGACAGAAGCACCAATCCACACGGAGCACATCCTATCTCTTGGTGAGATGATCTTGACAGGAGTTGTGTGGGGAATTTGTGTCTTTAGCTCTTTCAGAAGCCTTTCTTTGAAACCTCGGAGAAGAGTTGATCCACCTGATAATAGCACATTCCTTAGGATGTCTGGCTGGATATGCCCAGCACATTTGGCAATGCTCTGGAGGACCATCCCTCCAACCCCTGGTGCAGGGACACCTGCTTCTGCAGGCACAAAAAGTGCTTCAGGAGCTCGGAATAGGTGGTCTCCTGCCTTGACTACATTTCCATCAGGGAGAAGGTACTCRCGTATAAGTTTGGCAGGCTTTTCCTGCAATTTTTGGCTAGGGTCTAAAGCCACATAGCACAACTTCTCCTTCATATCCCTCACAATTTCTCTCTCTGCTGTGCTTACAAAGGCATGCCCAATCTCCAAAAGAAGCCTAGCAAGGTATTTAGTTACATCTCTGCCTGCAAAATCCAGCCTGGCGATGCCTTGTATCAAGCAATGGCCCTCGTAGACAGGGACCGTGACAGTAACACCATCACCACTGTCCAGCACCAGTCCAGTTGTTCGGGCACAGGCATAAAGGGCTGTTAGCGCCTGCAGAGCCACAAAAAGGGCAGGCACCTGGAAGCTTTCAAACATAGTCTCCGTCATATTTTGTCGGTGTGACAGAGGATTGAGTGGGGCCTCAGTCAGCAGTGCTGGCCTCTCACTAGGTTTCATTCTGAGCTCATATTTATATAGGTATCTCCAAATCTTCTCCATGTCATCCCAGGAGGTAACTATTCCATGTTCCATTGGGTAAGTAAGAGCCAAGATGCCTCTTTTGGACTGGGCTTCCTCCCCGATATAATAGTCCTTGTGACCCGCTCCACACATGACAAGTTTGCATTTCGGGTATCCCACAACAGTAGAAATAACCGCACGGGGCGCCCGCTCCCCTGACAGACCAGCCTTGCACTGTCCGGAGCCACTGTCAAAAATCACTGCGGGGGTCCCAGCAGCTGCCGGGCGAGACATTCTCTGCAGGACCGGTGCTGCCTCGTGGCAGCTCTCTCCCTGGCAGCAACTGCTGACACAGAACATCGAGTCAAGTGCTCTAGATCCCTGAGTCACAAATAGGCACAGTTCTTCGGAGCTCACAACTCTGTCACTGCACTTGCTTCCTCGAGAAAGGCCAGGAGCATCTCCCAAGTGTCAAACTTAACTCCGATTTATTGTAACACTCTTAGCTGAAAGGCAAGAGAAATAACTTAAAGCCAATTCATTTTAACTAACAAAAGCATGAACTCTCCCTTTTTATGTCTAACCTAGATCACAGCTGGGTTTATTTAAGCACTCTTAAAAGCATCTTCTATTTACAGTGCTACGGTCAAACTCTTTGCAGTCAGCTGCAGCAATCCACTTCCGTCTCAAGCTGCTCAGGAAACACCCAGTCCAGGAAGAAAACTGTCTGTCTTTAGGGCGTGTAATCTTTATAAGAACACCTCTGCGGACCTGATATTCTAATCCTTTTAAAATCCGTTTGTCTAATCCATAAGAGAGAGATGAGCCTCCAGACAGCACCATGTTCCTATAAAAATGTTAATGTTACAATTGCTGCCATCGTATCTCTTAACACTGTGAGATATTGTCCTAGGATGGCTGGGTGCCTCGCTGCCAGTTCTGCCTGGCTCAAAGAGGACCTCAGATGCTTGGAAGAGCAGASTGCCAATTCCTACAGCAGTTCTGCTGGGTGCCTACACGTTTTCTGGCGTCTTGGCCAACTCCTGCTCTGGGTCTGTAGCCACACAATACAATCCTTGACGTCTATTGTGCAAAACTGTTCTTCTCTCTAGGTTTTGCATAACAAGGTTTAGTTTCCAAAAACAGCTTTGTGAGCAGCTCTGTGAAGTCCCTGCCTGCGACATGCAGCCTCGAGACTGCACGGGTAGGCAGTACCCTTCGTAGGCTGGTATCGGGTGCATGACACTACGCCTGCTGTCTCTGGCTGAGCCTGKGATGTGCGCTGAGGTGCAGCGTGGCAGGATGGCTTGAGCAGGCACATAAAAGGCCTCTTGAGCCTTCTGAACCTTTTGAGTAGCAACTGTATTAGTCCTTCTCTGTTCTCTAGAGGGCTCAGAGGGCTCTCAGTCATTAGCACTGGCATCCCAGTTGTTCGTATTGCCTTCTCATGYGCATAGCTGTGCATCCAAATCCTCTTCGTGTCATCCCATAAGGTAACTGTGCTATTTGCCATTCAAAGCTTTTGAATTAAACATTCCTACAACACTCTCTTACTAGTTCTATGCAACACCAGACTCCCACAGACCCTCCTGCAGCAGTCCCAATATTATATATTAGTCCCAGTGCTAGTCTGATGACACCTGGTTGGGGCTAGAAGTGTTGTGGAAACAGTGACAATGGCTCTAATCACTCTAGACTAATCTCTTAAACCAGGCAAGAAAACAGCACTGGTATCTCGTTATGCCTCCAGTTCCCAACCACAGGGTAAGGGTTTGGAAGAGAGAATGCAGACAAGGCTCCAAGCTGTGAAATGAGGGGGGTGGAAACATACTGTGCCCACCCTGGAGATGATAAACAGTGAGATGTCTCAGAGTCCTCGTTACCAATGTGTTTAATGTTTTATTTTCATAAAGGTTTTGTCAGCCAATAAACACACAAACAACTGTAGCACCTTTTAGGTCAGTCAGCCCTCAGCAGGGTTTCTTGCTCGTGCTGTGTTGTAGCAAGACATTCATTTGGTCTGGCATTCTCCTTAAAAGCATTTCCGGTGGACTATGGCTGCCCCAAAATCCTTGTAATCACTCACAGTGACCCACATTTGTTTGAAAGATGTCAGGCAGGTGAGGATGGAGGCCCCAATCCACACACAGTATTTCCTCTCAGGGGGGGCAATGATCCTCACAGACATGCCAGGAGGCACCTGCAGCTGCATCTCCTTCAGGATCCGCTCATCCAGACCGGGGAAGAGAGTGGACCCACCTGAGAGCAGGATGTTGCCATAAAGATTCCTGCGCACATCAATGTCGCACTTCATGACGCTATTGAAGATCATTTTGTGCACGCCAGCGGCTTCAACTCCGATGTTTGCAGGCACGAAAAGGGTCTCTGGGGCGCGAAAGAGCTGACTGCCTATCTTAATGATATTGCCGTCAGGCAGTCTGTATTCTTTCATGATTTCTTCCGGTTTGGTTTTCATTTCTTGGATGGGGTCTAAAGCTACATAGCACAACTTCTCCTTGATATCTCTCACAATTTCCCTTTCAGCTGTGCTAACAAAAGAGTGCCCGCTCTCCAAAAGGAGCCTCATAAAGTACTCAGTGATATCTCGGCCAGCAATATCCAGCCTAGAGACAGCATGGGGTAAACAATATCCTTCATATATGGGGACAGTGTGGGTAACGCCATCCCCGCTGTCCATGACTATTCCAGTGGTACGTGCTGATGCATAGAGCGCCAGAGTTGCCTGGACTGCAACATACATAGCTGGCACCATGAAGCCTTCRAACATGATCTCGGTCATTTTTTCCCGGTTCTGTAGAGGGTTGAGTGGGGCCTCCGTCAGCAGCACTGGCCTTTCACTAGCTTTGATTCTCAGCTCACACTCATACACATGTCTCCAGATCCTTTCCATGTCATCCCAGGACGTGACTATGCCATGGTCGATGGGATAATTCAAAGACAGGACCCCTCGTTTGGACTGAGCTTCTTCTCCAATGTAATATTCCTTCTGTCCGGCTCCCAGCATCGTAGCTTTGGCTTTCGAGCGACCGACGATTGCTGTAATAACTGACCTCGGCGCAYTGTCGCCTGCGATACCCGCCTTGCACAACCCCGATCCATTGTCAAAGATGACAGCTGGGACATCCAAAACGTTGGGGTCGAACATTCTTGGCTGAGCCGTGGCTCCCCRCGAGCCGCTTCGGGGAGCCCAGGGCACCGCGCCGCGGTCACGCGCGGCGCTGCCTCCCCGGTGCCCCTTCACGGGCTGGCCACCATCGGCAGGGAAGTCCTTCCCGGGCCGCGCACCGTGCTGCTCCCAACATCTCTGCCCCCAGCGCCTCACAATGGCCGGCGGTACGACAGCTCGTCTCCCCCGCGCGCCACCCCGTCCCCGGCGCCTCCTCAAAAGCGGTCGGCGAAGCTCTCCCGTGTCCCCAGGCAGGTGACCGGCAGGTCACCCAGTCTGGTCCGTGGGTCACGGACCACGAAGCGTATCCCTGTACCGAACCCGAGCCCAACTCTTCCATCAGAAAATAAACGCGTGTATCGCAAAATACGTGTGTGACAATACTTGAACTTCTCACACGTGCCTCTGGCTTAGCTAAGAGTCTGCAGAGACTTCCAAGAGGCGGTGAAGATGCGGAAAATTTCACTTCCTTGTAAGTATTAACAGAATTGTCAACTTGCTTTTCTCAATAATATCTGCATTAGAAGCAGATATTTACCGCTGAATCCTCTATAATCCTCTACAGGAAATTCTCAAAAAATATTTCAAAATAGATGATAGGACTATGTTTGGCACTAGCAATAGCATTCCAGAGTCTTTTTTTCTGTCCTTGTTACTTAATTTAAACACTGTTCTCTGGTGAAATCATGCATGTGAAAAAAATAATTCCTGACTCTTGCTGCTTTGAAAAACACTGGCAGCTTTAAACAGCGCTTGTAGTACCTTCTAGTGCAAAGAAATGCCTTCGCCTAACACACTCCCAGCCTGGGCGGCTGCTGTGTTGCTACGCATAAACACGACATGCAGGAGTCCTCTGTCTGTGCTTACCTCTSCCGCTCAGCACTCTGCTGAAGAAGAACAAACTCTTCTTTGGAAGTTTGTTCAAAAGGATTTACAAAATCTTAGACCTTCACAGTTGACCCTCATTCATATCTACTTAATTTTTTCTCTTTTGCTTCGAGAAAAAATTTCCCAAAGAGGGAAATTTCAGGCTATACCTTTGAATCCAACCAGATTTGATAATCTAAACACATTTAGAGAGAAAAAATCCTCTTAAAAAAATCACTATATAACTTAATTTCAAATCCACGGCTGCTGCCGTTTAATTGCTTCTCCCTGTGGCTCTAAATCCAAGCCAACTTCAAAGTGAGGGTGGCTTCTATTAAATTTAATTACTTTTTCTTGCAGCTTGCATGGTAAAGGTGCCAGATACTAAATGAAGGTGGCCACGAATCAGAGGCAGATTCCAAGCAAAGATATATATCAAAAAAATTTTAAATTTAAGCAAACGACCTCCTGGTGCAGTGACTCTTACAACCTAGATGAACTACTAAAAAAACCAAAAAAATAAAAAAGCCATCTAACAAGGGATCAGCTCTGTGTATGTTATTTCCATTTTGCTTAGATTCCAGACGTGCTCACGTTAAATGCCACTCTATCCATTTCAGCAATTTCTCTAATCCTCTTATTATTTGTGTACATATATTTCAGTGTGTGGCACACTTATTTTCATGCATGCTTCTATATTAATGTCAACAGGTGTCCTAATCATTTAAGAGGTTGTTACAGTCATCACACTGGAAGCCCCATTTAATCCAGCACGGTCTGCACGCAGCTTACAGCGAAGTAGTCAGTTTTGAACATGATGTTTAGTATTAAAACAAGGGAATATTGACTGTGATTATTAAATGGAGGTTCAGCGTAGACACAGGAATGCTCATCTAGTCCCACATACTGGTTCTGTCGTAAATCGCCTTAACAAGGGCACGTGTGAATTAACTTTGTTACTACAGGATTTGTAAGAACGTAGGTGAATTTGCTATTCGTGCTCCGTGCAAACTGAAGAGCTCAGCTCACGGAAGAGAGGCACCTCAAGGCCACGGAAGTTCGGCACGTCCGCCCTGGCAGCATCGCTTAACCTGACACGACAGGACTTGGCTCGGGGAAGGAGAGAGCTCGTTTCCGGAGAGCCCGCCTGCCTCTGGCCTTTGAAGTTTACCAGGCACTGTCAGCGTGGAGAGASACATTAAGGACAGGACCGAGACAACCAAATTCCTTCCACGGTAGCTGCGAATGCCTAAAGTCGACGGCAAACACCGCTCGCCACCTCGCCCTGGGACTGGGCATGAATTCAAAGCCGAGAGGTGCGTTGGGAACACAGCAATGTATTTTCACGACATACCAAACACACGAGCCCTGTCCCGCAGCTATCAGACTGAAAACATCCATAGACAGCTAAACAAGTCCCGCTTACCTGTGACATGTCAGTGCTAAGCATGCCTTTTCACTCGCTGGCTCGCGCACAGCTCTGCCGCCTGCACAGAAATGCCCCCCGCAAGCTAGCCCTCGTCCTTCCTCCCTGGCGGTCCTCTGCCCACAGACCGCTGGAGACAAACGCGCAGCTCGCGCCAGACACCGAGCGAAGCAGGCCAGACCGGAGAGCACCTAGAAAGGGCCGACGAGCCCCTCTGAAAGGTCTGAGGGTGCCTGGGCTGAAGCAGGGAAAGGGAACTGTAGGCCCATGGCAGCTCTTAGCCCCTGTGCCCACATACCTGTTTGCCTGAAAACCCCAGCAACCCAAATCAACGTGCAGCATCTGTAGCGAGGGGACAAAAGTCTTTATAAACTGAGGCGTTGCCAAAGAAAGAGAGAGACAAGTAGGACCAGAAACTGGCTGAGAGATACTTCTCTGCATCCTTTTCTGCCCCAGGTTACTTTGACACGTTATCTGCAATCTCATTGCTTTTATGTAGCCCCTGTCATCCACAGCTGACCATTTTCAGAGGGTAACCTGCCTCAGAGCAGGCACAGAACAGGGCAGCAGTGGAGACGACGTGATTATAGTACACCAAATACAGGGGAAACCTCTGAAATACTAATTTTCTTCAGCGAAACCTTCCACGAAACCCAGACAATCACGATATTCCGTGTTTCACATAGGAAGGGGACAAACACAAGAGATCACGTCATGCCCCAAACTCACTCCACTCCGATTCTTTCTCATTTGTAACCGGCGACTGAGTTCCTTTGGCTAATTCAATTCTTAGGAATCTCAGACATGCTGCTCGAAGCAAGACCTGCCATATCCATCATAACCTTGACAAGCAGCTTGATGAACTGGCATAAACTTCTCCACCAAGTAACTGAGCTTTCTTAGGCAAGATACACCTGCCACCTTAGCTCCACCCCGCCTCCTCCTCCTCTGCCCTCCTCTCACCTCCGTCCTTGTTTTGAATTCTCCCTAAAACGCTGTTATCTTCTTGGCTTACAGTTTGCCTGTTTCCTCCTGTGAACGGGAAGGACAGATGTCAGGCTGCTGGCTAAGAAAGCCCTGTGACAGCCTGTCTGTCAACAGGGTGACCAATACAGCTTTCCAAGTGGATTTTAAGCTGCAACTTTTTGATTGCCACAAAGCTTCAAAGAAAACGTATTTCTGTATCTCACTTCCTATGATCAAACTTCCTCATTAATCATTCCTATGGCATTAGTTCAGCATATATATATGTGTGTGTGTGTGTGTGTGTGTACATTTTATTCAGCTGCAACCAGGTACAGGCATAAAGATAACAAGCCTAGGTTGGGGACTATTTTCAGTTTTCAGCTACTATAGTTGAGATTTTTTTTGCCTCAGATATGCTAAATACATTAACAAGGAGAAAACAGTAAGAAAGAACAAGAGGCTTACATTTGACAGCATAAATCTCAAGGCAGAGAGAGAGAGTCATGTAAGCAGAAAAATATTGCCTTTGTACGCACAGCAGTAATTCAGCACTTTTGGTATCCCAGCACTTGGGGGTATCCCAGAAACAAACCAAAGGATTTASTGGTTGCACCAGCCAAGATTGCATTTTAGAAGTCTATTCCTAYACAGTTGAAAGAACACAGCTGTAGACCCATCTCCCAGGAGCATACATGTGATTTGTGTAATAGCTTGCATTGGACTCGAAGAGTGAATCCAAACATATCAGAAACATGYTTCAAGGGAAAATATGAGTAAAAGAAGATATTTTTATCCAGGGGAAAATTAAGTGATGAGGGCTTCAGTAAGCTGCAAAATATTTGTGTTCAGAATACCACCATTCACAGGGAAGGGAGGCTGCTCACCAGCATCTTCTCCACGTCCTAAGAGCCTGGACCAGTGGTTCACAGTGCCTGAAAGTATTAAAAATGCATCAGATGCTGCAGTGACACTAGAAACCTTTACCAAGTCAGCTTGTCAGCACATAAGGACAACACTTTATCTGTGCCACAAACCATTCTAGTAGAGATACAAAATGAATTTATTATTTATATTGACACAGCGCATGGAAATCAGTCAGGCTAGCCTGGGGGGCTACAGAAACTAAGAGCAAATGGGAGGCTCCGCTCCGAAGCAGTCAGTCTGAAAAATGAGACATAACAGGTGGATGAGGCAAACAAGCAGGCTAGGGTGGAAGGCAAGGGCGACAGTGTGGAAGGAATCAGCGGCTGCACGCAGTTCATAGCCAGTAAGAAGCAGTAATCACCATCACAGATGCTTAGCTCTAACAACTCGATAAGATCCCTTTCTTTACACAGGAGCTGTGTTTGATTGCTCCCATACTTGTTTCCATCTAAAATTCCCATTTTGCAATGTCTTCGTGACATTCCAAACATCCACAATGCTCTTTGAAGTCAAATTTTAATGTGTTTATTGACACCAGTTATGATATTTCAAAACACATGGGCTACAAATTGTTACCATGCACTCCTCGTGTTTACTGTAATCCCCATATGAAAACAAACTCTGCCTTTCCCGATGGTTTTACATCTTCTTGCTGACTCACTTGCCTTTGTTTATTTAAACTCCTGTTGAGTTTTTTTTTATATTCAACACATTTTAAATGTAAAACAACAATCCGCAGATTTCAGACGCTATCAAAATCTTTTGCATTCAYTTTTATGGGCGCCACATGGCCAAAATCAGTTTTCTCTGCAGCTCCTTGACTTGCGATACTGAGTTTCCGTGTCAAAGCCAGCAGCCAACCCTGCGTGTGTGGTTCTCGTAGCRCTGAGGCCAGGGACACAAGCAGAGTCAATGCTCACAGGACAGCCTGGCCCTGAGGAGCTTCCTTCTGATCTCCAGATGTTAGCAGTGGGCTTCACTTGCAGCAAGGGAAGGTTTTGGAGGAGTTCAGACACTCGCCCATCAGAAGGGGTTGCGGTCCCTTCTTTCCTTGGCCAGGGCTGAGCTGCGGACACCTCGGTTCCTCCCATCCTATGAAGGTAGCTTGGCCCAGCTGTGATTCCCGCGCAGCATGAGACTACCAGGTGCTTCTGGCTTGGGCCTGTGGCACGGCTTGGCCACCCTCCGGGGGTCATGCTCCATCCAGCCGGGCAGGATTGCCTGCTTGCTGAGCTCTTGGAGGAAGCGGGAGCAGGCCAGCAGTGGAGAGCATCCAGTCACCCGGGAGGCACACGCCTCGTCGCTGCCTGTGGCGCTGGGCCATAGACGGGTTTCAGCTAGCAGCTGGGAGCCAGGAAGGTTGGGCTCTCCACCATCCGGCATGAAGCAACACTGTCCCAGAGCTCTGCTTCTCGGTGTCCACTGTCACAACGGCATGATCTTATTAAAGTCGCTCTAAGCCATGAGGCAGGCCTGGACTCCCCGTACCGGCTCTAAGGCCCTTTCAGTGCCTAACCTCCTCGGTGGCATCGTGGGCAGCTCCACGGGCCAGCGCTGGAGAGGAGGGGACCGCTCCCATTGACAGCCCTGGACCAGGCCCTCCGGAAGGCAAGGCCAAAAAAAGTTGGCTAATTTTGGCTGCAAACAAAAGCACTGGGGAAGCGAGTAAATCAATGCCTGCTAAATAGAAAAAAGGATCTAAGTCAGTGGGGAAAATATGTTTATTTTCTAGTTCTGAAAAGCTATTGGAGAGAGAGAAATTGATATTGTGCACAAATTAAAAAGTATATATAAGATTACAATTCATTGTCCTTTTAAAGAAAACTTAAATTACTGTACTGCTAAATTGGAACAGCTTTGGGGGCTCTTTTGTGGTCTCCTACTCTTGAGGTTCACAAAGTCTAACCAGAATCTCTAGGGGTGGCTGGATTTAATCGTATCATCTAAAATGTAATAAACCCTGCCAGTGATGAACAACTGGGAAGGTGTAGACTCCACTGGGATTCAAATTTAATTAAACAATTTGGAATTCAGCATCCAAGAACCACTCAGATTTCACATGCCATCTTCCATTTTGGAAAAAAGAAAATAAGATCTGTACCGAGGAAGTGATATAAATTATGCATAAATAGAAGTCTTGGTTGAAAATTCACATATTTAAAATAATAGACCTGATTATTCAAAAATGAACAGAAGGCTAGGAAAAGATTGTTATTCCTTGTTGTATGAATGCTCTGAATCAGGCAGAATAATTTTGCTAAGCTGAACTCCACTCACTCAGCCACAAATTAGCCTTTCCTGGGAAATGGTAAAACAGAGGCCTCATGGCTCCACTCTCTGAAATAACTCCATCTCCTACAAGTTGCCCCAGAATACTAACGGTAAGAAGGGAAGATCCGAGAATTAAGAACAGGTATAGCAGCCAAGAGATACACAGTCTGTTCCTAGTTCTCCCACCTCCTGTTGGACCACAAGTGTTGTCTCTGCAGGTCCGTACTGCAGTGACAACCTACAAAACAACTGCAATAATCTCACACACCATCTCCTGCATCTCCACGGACAGGAAATTCCAAATTGCACCTGGTGCTTTTCAGCACCAGTACAAGTAATAACACTTGACAGGAAAATAAAAGCAAAGTACAACTTTTTATAATCCTACAAGCATCCTCTCCCTGCCTCGGACAAATCAGACCACCTCAGCCCAGGTGGACGTATGAAGACACAGCCCGCAGCTGGCCAACTGACATCTTCTTCCAGCCTGTGTGCGCTGTTCCCCGTTACGTGTGTGGCTCCAGTCTGCACAGGTAAGAGCATTTATAAAAGGAACCAGAGGTGTTGGGAGCTTTGAGGCTGACTAGTGGGAAAAAGGAAATGCAGGGCTCCCTTGCTCTTGGAAAACTGTTAATTCAGCATTGAATACATAACAAACTGTTCTGGAAACTCATTGTTGCTTTAATTCTAATGGCTGTCGGGCCTGGGCTTATGCACAAATTGTTAAAAGCTGTGCCTGAGGTATGAAAGCGACAAGTGGAAAGCGTTCCCATGAAGTATGCAGGATCACTGGAACCAGGCCAGCGGTTTAGGTCAAAACTCAGTCACATGTCCTGTTAGTTGGTCCGGAACATCCTTCAAATCCAGCTAAGCAAACAGCTCGGAGAGCTCTGTGCCAAGTGCCAACTCCAGCTGGCATCATGGTGCATTTTATTCTACAGTTATTGCAGTTTTGGAGGTTATGAAAAGTTTACTAATGAGAAACATTTCAGGAAACCGTGCCAGCAATTTAGGCTGAGAGAAGAGCTGCAATGACATGAACATACATAACTTCGCTGGAAAGTCTGAAATATCAGTTCTACACCCTGAGAGCAGCCTCTCTGTTTATAAATCCCAACAATTCTGAACATCAAGAGCAAGCACAGAGATTTCTCTTAAGATGTTTACGTTGTGCTTTCTAAATATTTAAAATCATCAATGAAATTAAAGACAAAACTTTCATGATGTTTTGTTCCTCAGTTACTTGGTTCATTTTGGTTTGCAGGGAAAGTTCTTCTTTTGTAAACATGAATTTGATACGGCGAAAGGGGCTGACAGCACTGAGCAGCCAGAGCTTCTCAGCAAACTGAGTAACCARGAAAACCCTCTTTACAAGATCTCCCCAAAATTCTGCTCAGAAATAAGACATTGATTTCATTCCTCATGCAGGAAAATTTGCAAGCAATGTTATTTTTTCACCAGCACAGACAGGCAATCAGGCTTTCAATATTTTTTTCAGTTACCACATTTGTGTCCCTATCTTGCCACTGTCTAGCGCTTCCTAAGCTCTGATCAAGCAATATTTGCATGCTGCTTATAGTAATGTCCATCATAAAAATGTACTTGGAGAAGCAGTTGAAAGGGAAGTTGAGGTAGTAAGTTTATATATCTGTTTTTTTTTTACCATTTCAAATGATCAGTTCAGCTTCAGACACACTGGTGCAKCAGCCCACCACCAAATTGCATTTGAGAGAAGATAAGGTAGAAAAACTAAAGATAAGCTTCCTCTACTTGTTGATTTGAAGAGGGTAATTCTAGCTAGCACTGCCAGAAACTGTACAGAAGGATCTTCCACCGAAGTAGAGTGCTGCATCTCCAGAGATGTTCCTCACCCAGGCTGTTTTAAGGGCTACAGATACGCAGGTGCTCTGCCACGTGGCAGMTGGATTTTCACTAGCTGGTGAGATGGTACCTACACAGGCAAAATGYCGCAAATGTGCTTCTCCCTGCACCTAGGCTTGAGAAAAAACACGCCCCATTTTAGACCTGGCTATCAGCAACTCACATAGAAGTAAAGCAGATATATAAGATGCAGAGGACAGGATGGATGGGTGGATGGGGAAGCTGCTGTCTCAGGATTCAGGCATCAGCTACAGACGCGGAGCCCATTTGACTGTTACTCAGTGTCAGGGAGAGGGACAGGTAGGAAACAATTTCACTGAATTCACACAACAAAACTTTAAAGAACTTTCCTGAGCACTATATATTTATTTCTTTAATTTTACAGTCCTCTTTTGGCTTGTGCTTTAACTGGCATTTGACTGACAGAAAAGAAAAGAAAAGAAAAGAAAAGAAAAGAAAAGAAAAGAAAAGAAAAGAAAAGAAAAGAAAAGAAAAGAAAAGGCAGGCTCCCATGGGATTTCTAACAGAATATTCAACTTATTAGAAGTGAAAGGAGAAATACTCAAACTGCAAGCAAAACCTCTGCTCCCATCTTCACTTAGTCTAAGACAATATTTGGGTGCAGTAGGAGTGCAGAGTAGGAGGAGAGCAGTGTTTGTCCATCTACCAGTGCTATTCATCACCGCATTTACCATATTTTCCTTTGCCATCCAGAACTCTTGGCTTCCCTCATGTCTGGGTGTTTTCTAACCAGCCTTAATGCAATAAATCAAAGCTGTCAGCATTGGAAGAAAATTAATGTGAGAAGTTGTTCCAAAGGCCACCAGCCCTTTCCCTACTCTGTGTGCTGTATTAACCCAGAATTCCTCAATAGCTTCCAATGTGCTTCACTACTTTCACAAGGTTTTGAGGCTGTAGTTGCAGTTTTTGAAGGGTGGCATTGAATCCTATCCTTTAAGCTAATGAATTCCTGGACTTTCCTTGAATTTCAAAAGGAAGTGAAAGTGCTCAGTACAAGCTCAAATTTGAGCCTTGGCCATTTCAAGCCAAGCCAAAAGCAAAATCCAGATCCAGAGTTAGAACACACCAGGCTTGGACCTAGGATTTTGGTTTGGACTTTTCATGRAGAAAAAGGCCAAATGATTCAAAAACAATCTTCCTCACAGGTCCTGTAGTGATGGCACTGGTTGAATTATTCATTGTGAGTTATTTATCCAGAGAACGCGGCTGACATTTATGCTGAATAGATTACTTAGAAGTTTTGATTTCTTGCTGCATTACTTGCTCTGCTCTATACCACTCAGCAGCTCCAGCCTCCTCATTTCTGAAAGTCTCTTTTTCCAAGTCTGAGAAAAAGAACACTTGGGAAACAACCTTCAGCTGGTGCTGATTTGATACCTCCAGGGAAAAAGGACAGCCTGGCAGTTAAGGCATTTTCTTGGAACTTAGGAGAGCGATGTTCTTATCCGCGTTCAGCTGCAGCCGAACTCTATAACCCTGGGCATATCACTTAGTCCCCCGTGCCTCTGGCTGCACATTTATAAAACGGACATAGCAGTATTTCCCTAAGAGAGATACTGTATGGCCAGATATGTTAAAGATGAAGAATTGCCTAGTTACTATAGAAACTGGAAAAGCACCTAATGCAGATAGAGATTAGAAATAGATCCTCCTGACTGAAAAATCATGGGCAGTTGGGAACTTTATTAGGTAAAATCCATCATGTTGCAATCAGAAGTATTGTGGGAGTTGCTCATAGCTTRCTTTAATAGAATGTACCATTTTATTACAAGATTTTTGGGGGATAAACATTGTCATTTTCCCTTGCACACCTTCAAACTCTCATATTTAATGCATCTATTTAGACTTGTTTTTCTCCAATGGCTTGCGACATTTAGGAGCAATGAAAAACCTTGTTCTACCAATCAAAGATCATCAAAACCAGCACTGTGATTACACAAACTGGCCCAGAAGTCAAAAACCTGGGGCCTATTGAGAAAGAAATCTAATTCCAAAATTAAAATCTCACGAGCCATTTAAAGAGAAAGCTCCAAGCAACTGCTAAATGCAACCGTGGGCTAGTCAGCCTCTCCCAGCACGAGGTGGCTAGTTGTTTTAATTAGATCCTCACAAAACTCCTTTCTCCCTGATTTCATATTCGACTTCACCTGCCAGTTGCTCAACTGTAAATGCAGAGGCAGCCCAGTCAGACTTTTGTCCGAATACAAACGGAGCAAGGACTTCAAAACTCAGGCCAGTGTTTGGAAGTTAATCCCTGTTGCAGAACCAACAAAGAGAATCCAATCGCTGTTTCTTTCGCCCAGCTCCCAAATAAACATCATCTTTGCTCTCTTATTTCTCAGAATCTGACTGATGAATTTGGTTTTTTAGAAAAGTATTTAAAACACGAAGGTTCCCCCCTCCTGCAACACATCCAATTATAATAATTTTGAGGTATTTCAAACTTTAGGCCTCAAACTACTCCTCATTGTCCCTTCAAATTATCCAAGTCTTTGACTGAAAAGTCATTATTTCCAAAGACTCCTGGCAGCAGCACTTACTGAAGTGAGGCTGTTCAGGTTTGGGAGTTTAAAAATGGGTTTGCCATTGCAAATGGCTCATCGAGTTACAGTGGTGTCTCGGTAGGGTAAAGCACTCAAGGCTTTCAATTGCAGCAGGCCCTGCTGACTCAGGGAATGAAAGCTATGGAACTGCTGGCGAAGGAAATGCTAATAATTAAAGCAGTAATCGTGACTCTGGGGCAAGAAATAAATGCCTACCGGGTGACAAGAGACTGAATAAACAAAGCAAATAAGAGCCTCATGCTGCACAATGCCCTAGAGCAGTGATTGCAGCCGGCAGCAGAAGCCCCCCCGGCCCTCCGTGCCAGCACAACAGGTAACGCTAGGCAAGGCTCACACAAACCGCGGCGCCTCCCGCCCCGAGGAGCCGCAGGCGCTCGCCACGTCGCAGAGGCGCTTCCGGCAAACGGCTCTGTGCAGCGCTGCTCGCTCGCCGCTTTGCACAGATGACGGGCTCTCACCCGAACACCGGAAAACCAATTCCACGCTCCAAGGGATTCTGCTGGGCGCTCCTCCGGGTCATGCTCATCCTCGGCGAAAAAGCCTCTCGTTTTCAGCAAAGTGGAGCATGTGCTCCGTCGGTAATGGGCACAAAGGGTATTTGCTGATACTAAAACAAAGACCACTACAAACTTTTGTCATTTTTTAGCTAGAGATGGCCTTTGGAACAACAAATGCCATAAATTATTCGGGGGAAATTACTATTGAAACACAGTATTGACCCMAAATGACAGCAGCAGTAGAAAGCTACACCCTACAGCCAAAAGCCTCAAAATACTTTCCAACCAGCTAACTCCTCCTCCCCCTCGCAGTATTGTTCCACAAAGTCCGTAAGCTGCTTAATTACAGTGGAGAGCAACAAAAAAATATAKCAAACATTTTACTGATAAAATTTTTCCACACAAGCAGCCGGTGTCACCATGGTGCTAGAGGATCAAAAGCTGCGCGCAGCTGGGAATGAGAAAGGACAGGTCGTGTGCCACTAGGAATGGAGAGCTGTCTACTCTTCGGTTTTGGACCACACTGAGAAAAGCTACCTGAGAACACTGGTACACGCTGCCTTGTGCTRCTGAGTTCCTGGGGGAGACCTAGGATATCATCTCAGTAGAGTAGTCTATCATAAATAAAATATCTCAGTAAGGGCTCACTGAGTGCCCTTCAGGGATTCACGGGGCTTTAGTTCTTACTTCAGTTCCTCCCATCCCATTTCTCCCTTGTTTTCCCTATTTAGACAGTAAGCATACATACGTTACTACATACCGTATTAGTGCTAAGAACCTTTGATACAAATAATACAGARTATAAGAATTAATACAAATGGAAGCCTTTGTCCCAAATAACTTATAGTCTGTCGTTGTTTATCATTTGTGCTATACCAGAAATAGTTCCAGTTAGTATTTTCCTACAGCTTTTCTACGAAGTAGTTCACTGAAAGAAATCCCATGTAATATATGGCATGTGAAGTGCTAAGTGCCTTCCAGGAAATACAAGCTCTCCGCAGGCCTGGGCTGGCAGCGAGTAGCTGGGCTCTCTCTGCAGGGCTGTGTGTAGGACATGCCTCAGAAAAGCCCAGCACATGTGTAACCTGGCCCCTTGTGACTGGCAAATAACTTAATCCACTGTCATTCAGGTGTCAGGTTCCACTTCCTTGTTTACTGAATGTAATAATATCCTTGAGTAGCTGGCTTACACAAGGGACTAAGTGAAGTAATTTGACAGCAAAAATAAACAAATGAAAGGAGTCTTTAAATACATCAAAGAGAAAGTGTGCCACTATCTGTGGGACGATCATCACATGCTGTACCACTGGACACTAGCTCTGAAGCAGAGATGAACTTCATGTTACTGCCTGCAGGGTCAAGAGACACTTCACTCCTRTTTGTTGTATACTTGTTTGTTACACTGTATTTGTAATACTTMAAATTCGCTTGCATTTTCAATAAACTTTATTCTTTACTCCGGACCAAGATAGGAGGCTACTCTTTTCGGCCCAGGAAATCCTTGCCAGGAAGGCACCAAAGCTCAGGGATAAAGAAAACAGGGAGGAAATCTGCCCCAGGGTATCAGGAGTGGAAAGTAAAAATCTGTTACGCTACCAGTAAATTCAGTGTTGCAAAGGAAACTTTCTGTAGAAAGAACTGAGCCCTTCATTACATGCAGCTAAGAAAAAAAACTCTGCCATTTTTTCATTTGTGGGTGTTTTTTCTTTCTAACAAAACTGGCCTAATGATGGGAGYAATTAAATTATAATGCCTACACTATTGTTTGAATAAGGCAAACTCCCTCACATGCCATTAATGTACTACTGCCAGCAGCATCCAGGGAACAGCCTCAACAATCGAGAGGATTTTCCAGCTCACTGTATGATTTGATCTTTATAAACTTCCCATAACATATACTGTACAGCAGTAAATCATTTATAACATTATTATCCACCCTTCTGGGATCAGAGTGCAACCATTAAGACAATGCAAGAAATCTGGGCTCCTTTCAGCGCTATGTGAAAAGACCCTCATTGGTGAGATTTCATTAATTCAGCAATTCAACAGCTAGATCACACTCCCTACAGGAGCGACTGTACTTTCCACTGGCTACCTTCCTAGGATTTCCCATGGCCCTGGTATTTTTATTCTCCAGTATTGTAGATATTTTCATTTGTATTTCAAAATGGTTATTGCTCGAGTTTGGTTGGTTGGTTGCAGTCCAGTTCCTAATGGAAGAAGGAAGCAGTCTCAGAGAAAAAAGCAAGCTGCTTTCTGAGTTAGCATCAGACTGCTCCCAACTTAACTACGGTGAAAAGATTGCTGAAGTCTCCTTCTTCATCAAAAGCCCTACTAAAGTTTCTAGTTCAAAACTGAGATAGGAAATAAAACCAAGGAGATGCAAAGCTCCATCCAAGCTCAGGTGCCTGCGTGGAGGAGGCAGCTGGCTGGCTGGCACCCTTCTAGGGCGCCAGTCCCAGCTCCGYTTGCTTTTCGCCCTTCTCATTTGCGGAGCTCCACATGTGTGACAGGGCCAGATAAGCCCTTTCAGCCCTACAACTAAGGAAGAAACCTCCTTTCCACCTCAGATAGTCACAGACTAAGGACACCAGTAAGAGAGAGTAAAAACACCTTCCCATGGATCTTGACTATACCTGCCGCAGGCTTTATCTCACAAAAAGATTCCTTCTACATGAGCATCAGCCCAGCTGAAAGCTTGGGAGTGGAAAACGTTTGAGTGTCAACCCCATGAAAAATCTGCACATTTGTATCAAAGGCTATAAAACATGGCAGCTGCAATTTTCAGCCTGGAGACTGGGTCAGTTCAATCCAAAATCTCAAAACAAAACTCAGGAGGGAGGATAGTGTGGAGAGCTCAACCAAAGAAAAGGTTTGCATGACCTTCTCTGAACAACCTCTGCTAAATTCCATGCAGATTTAATGCGTGGGTGCCCAAACATTAAAAAGTATCGATTAAAACAAAAATACCACCACTGCACTTGTTTGTTACAGCATAAGCCAAAGCCCACTGAACACTGACTTTCCTCAGGCCCACGAGCAGCGCTTTTACTGGTAGGAGAAGACAACAGCCCTGTACTGCAAGGACTGTGCTCTTCCACAAGAGAAGCAGTATGGCTTTAGGAGAGAGGAACAAATCAGTGGGAACGTGAGAAAATTTGTGTTGCTGGCCATGGTATAAAGAACTTGTTAATATGGTAGAACATAATTTTCTGTATGATTTCTCAGCATAAAATCCACTAACACAAAGCTAATGCAGTGACAGTGCAGCCCGAGCAAGCAGCTCAAAATCAGATTCATCAGTGTTAGCGCTGAACCTGCAATCTTTCCATTCATACCTACAACAATACTAGCATTAAACAAAAATAACAGAAATCACCAAACCTTTTCAGAGCATCATTTCAGAGCCACTGAATAATTTTATGTGGGCTTAATCAATTCCTATACATACACTACATATACATGGACTTAATCAATTCATATACATATACATTGATATATCTAGACTGGTTATGTAAAACCAAGTCAGTTGTTTGGCTACAAGCCTACAGTTTTTCACATATCCTTCAGAATAAAAGGAGAAAATCACAGCTTTTGTAATGGGCTGCTTTTATTCCAAAAAAAGCATATTAAGAAAGAGACCGACTTTCAAACAGCTACTCACTGCCCTTTGATTATTTGTTGCAATTAATGTTTTTGTACCAGCCCTTCAAGAGAAGATTCTTTTATAATGCATCACTCCACAATACTGGATTTAATTTTCTTTGGATAAACATTAAAAGATAGTACTTGAAAAGCCTTCCTACAAAAACCACAGTCCTCTTGCCTGGTGAGCAACAATAGCTAACACAAACTGTGCCCTCTCTCTCTTTGAGGGAATAAAATACACCAGTGTAAGTAGACAGGAAGAGAACTGTCCAGCCCACAGCAACTGCTGCTTAAATTGCAAATGCCTCCGCTTGCACGGGGCTCAGTGTCCCTGTGCGTTCACTGGCCGAGCACAATACCTTTCATTTCTTTACAAAGTGGGAGATGACTGACAGGCCCTCCTTTTCCTACGGATGCCAAACTGAATCCAGCTCCCTGTTGGGACGCCCCTCCTGAAACCGGTCCAAATCCTGGCTCTCTAGTCCTGCTTCTGACCTGTCCCTGCTGCGGTAGGTAGCAAGCAAAGCCTTTTTTCATCAAGTCAATCCCCAGGCCTCCTCAAATGTCACATCTTTTCAACATACCTGATGGGCAAAATAGACCTTGGTGCTCTCTCTGCTGAAGCCAAGCACTCAGATGGCTCTGCTGGAAATCGAACAACAGCTGAGCGAGACTGAAAGTTTGTTCTGTCTGGAAGACCTCAAACCACACCCGAATGGACAGGCTTCCTATGAGTGGCCTCTGCTCATCACATCAGTGGCCAGCGCTCATTGTAGTCTCAATACATGTGATCATCGTGATTATGGGAGATGAACAGAGCAACCAGCTTGCAGGTCAGCAATGGTGGCCCTTGGTCCTGCTACAGGAAATCCTAGCATTTTGGCCAAGGACCAGCTGTACCGGCCCGGTTCTGCTGCGGTCTCCCCCTCCTGCACTCAGGGAGCCCAGTGTGTGCTGACCCCGCYGCTTGCACGCCTGCGGGAGCATGTCTGCGCGGGAGCATCATGTGCAGGCCTAAGGGATGCTGGCCCTGATGAAGTGGGGAGAGAAAGACCTGTGCAGTAGGATTTATCTGGAAGTCTTTCATTACATCCGCTGCTTTGCTAGCTGTGTTCCAAGTAAACTGCAATTGTGGATCTCTTTTGGCTTCACAGGTCCCTCCACGGGGTCGCTCACAGCATGCCCGCACCCTTGGCTGCAGAGCACGSGCCTCGTCGCCTAACAAGCCTCTGTGATAGGTTCCCTTGCAAAGCTCAGTGATGTAACGTCCTCCAAAACAAAAATCAGTACAAAAGTATAAATTTCAAAATAGGTATCAGAGCCATCTTTCCTTCTTTCCTCACTTGCAACTCTCCTTTCATTTTGACTGAAATAGCATCTTGTCCTTGTAGCCAGTTTCAAATTYAGGGCTTGCAGCAACCTTTGAAATGTTGCTAACAGTGCCTGATTAGCCCATTTCATTTCTCATTTCTTTTGTTATCGCAGATCTTCTTCTGGCTGTTTCTTCGTCTGTCTCACTTCGAGTGCTGACCCCTATCTGAGGAATTAAATGTTGGCATTCTGTAGTCAGGAGTTGAATTAGCCAGTAATAGATGTGGAAGTGAGCAAAAGTGATCCAAATTAAGGGTGGAAGCTGTGTCATTGTTAGTGTGCATGACTTGTTCCCTGACTTTTAAGCAGGAGGTCCTGTTGATAGCTGTACAGCTTTTTAGCACTGTTTGAAACGAACACTGTTGGGTCTGTAGAATTTCACAAGGAGATTTCTGCCTGTCTGTTTTGTGTTGCTACAGCTCACAAAGCTATACTCCCTTCATAGAAAATTCACAATAACATGCTTGTTTTCAAGTTGAGAACCTGCTAAAATTCACACTTGCACTTCTTAAAAAAATTGTAGTCTGCCCTGAGAAACAAGACCTTTTTCTCAGGGGCAATTCTAGCAGCACTCCTCACAGAAATACAGCTTGTTCTGTGCATGCGAACTTCGGGATGCCACAGCTTTTGTATTTGGTGGCCAGCACTCTTCAGCTGCGCCTGCGCAACTGGGGACGAGGCTCCAAACTCACAGACGAGCAGAGAGGGGCAACAGCCACTGGGCCGCCCTCAGCCTAGAGAGCCTCCTCGGTGACTTCGTCCTCTGACTTTGGTGCCACAACACATGGATCATGTTTTGCTATCTCACCCCTCTCTGCCTTTCCCCATCACCATGACCCAGCCCGCTTTTTGGCTGTAGTGCTCCTCAGAAGGTGGCTTGGAGCTGTAGTCTACAGCGCCTTTGCTRGGAGAACCTTCCCTTAACAACATACGGACTTATTAAGACTCCTGGAACAGAGAGATCCGAGGATGACACTCTTCTTTCCTTTTATAACTCTGCGACTTAATGTGGCACTGAAAAGGTATGGAAATGCAACAGCAAATATAAATATACACATATATATATTCTAATTATAAACACTGACTGCTGAGGTGACTGAACATATCTGCATACAGAAGGAGACAGATAAACTACTCACAGGTATCAGGTGTACCGTAATATATTTATCTCTACTGCCATCTCAAAAGGTTTATGCCCTGGGGGTTGCATGTTCCATGTTGCTAAAGCACGTACCGAAAGCAAGCAGGTCACAATCTAACACACACGCATATTTATGAGGATCGAGGATTTATTTAGCCTGATCTAACCTGAATGTCTGTTGCAATGTATGTGAATATCTAAACAGATTTTTTAATGTAATGTTAAATAGCTTGTTACAAAGGTATTCTGGGATTATTCAAATTCTAAAAGAGAAGAAAACGAAGAAGGGTGCTTCAGTAACGTGATATGAAACAAAATCTGCCAAATAGGACGGAAACGCTTTAATAGCACCTTGCCAGAAACAATGCATGGCAGAGCCTGTTTTAAACAAGGTGATTTTTCAGAATATTGTTACTGACTTTTTGCATAGTGTTAGTGAATTTTGTATACACTAATAAAAAATGAAAGCTGCTATTAAAATAAATCAATGGACTGTACCTGGTTTTGATCACACAAGAGCTGGCCATTTGCATTGGTATTTGCAGCATCTGTTCCAATTAAGACTTGTTTTCTAGTTTAAAGATATTAGTCCAATCACTAGTGTTCTGTTGAAAACATGAATAGAGCATTGTTCTAGCAGTACATAGTTAAACAGACTCCACAGACTCTATTAAATGGCTCTGCTACCCAATTAGAATGGGAAGGAGTMGGGCAGACATGACTGTACTATATACCTTCTGTCCCACATGTATTTTTATGGATTCATAGTCAATGAAAAACAGTTAACGTGGAACATGTGTTAAGAAAACACAGGCTGCGTGCTGTCTTAGAGCATGACAAATGGAGCATCGAGTAATTTATCAGGATTTAATGGACGCCAAATTTAATGATTAGAACGAGTGCACGTGAAACAATAYGCAAGAATGGTGAACCGTGCTACTTTCATATGGTTAAATAACCGTTTGAAGTTTGGCAACACAGAATCTTCAAAGTATTAAACAAGAGAAGGTCCACATTCACCTTTTGTTTGGGTGTTGAGTTAGACAACCTCAGACCTTGGGCTGATGACCCTAGCAGGTAGCAGAACCTTTCCTGAGTGTTCCATACTCAACGAAGCGGATATTTCCTGCAGGGAGTTTGAAGGATGATATGGTTATATGATAACACACAGTGAAGGTGAGTTAGTGTGAAACAGACTGTCCTGCACAGAGTGTGATAACAAGGATATCAATAAGCAGCACACAGTTTCTCTGGTTTAATTAACTGAGACAGAAAAAGGCTATAGGAGTGAGAAAGCTTTATAAGACATTTTGCTAAGAAATAATACTGTTGAGAGTATGATACTTCTTGATGGATAACTGCATGAAAGCAAGGTCCATGTTTCTTAAGAACTGCCCTACTGCTGGAGCGTATTTCCATCATCTGAGATGCTGCTAATACATGTTCTTTCTTGTTATTTTCTCATTTCTGTTGAGGGGAAAAGCTGACATATCTAGCCTATCTCAGAACTAGGAGAAGACGCACGCAAACTGCTGGGGGTTGCTGTTCCTGCCTTTCAGATGTCTGCAGAAGTGCCTCATTCTCTCATCCAGATCCCTCCGTAAATCTAAGAGGTTTCACTTTAAGCAGTTTCTGCTGAGCCAKCTACTGTCCTCACATTTTGCCTTGCTGCCCACTCTTGGGCAATAAAGAAAGAAAAGTCTGCAAACAAACAGCACAACAAAACAACCCATGGAAACAATTCCACTTTAAGCACAGGCTATTCTTCCCACGTATTCATCCTTTGTCTCTGTGGCTTCAGTGGATCTTTTTTTTGTACCTGTATATGGCCTGCAGTTAGTTAAAAACTCACTGTTGCAACAGCAGTACCATGGAAAGTCCTTATAGCACCAAGGAAGCCTCACTCCCAAGAAATGAGCCAAATTTTAAACAACATCGCGCTCTGGGGATATTCTTTTTTCGTGCACAGACTACAGTCCAAGCCAGGTGAGCATTAACATTACAGGGAYAATTTATGACATTTTGGGCACAATCTCCAAATCTTCAATCTACCTTTCCTTCACTAAAACTCGTCTTCTACTCTGCCCTCCAAGCAACGTGCTTGCTCTCTGCTGGCGGAGAGCAGAGGCTGGCATGGATTCCCTGCGGACTCAACAGAATGGCTGCACTGGCGGACAGCTCCCTTCCCCTGACGGGACACGTCAAGCCAAGCATCCAGAGAAGATGTTACCCAACGAAGTTACTCCAACAACAGCACAAGGTACATTTCTACCAAAATCAGCCCTCACGAACACAGGCAGGGATCCCACACCTGGGCCTTATGGGCAGCTTCCAGGCATATGCAGAGGAATGTGCCCCCTATCCCTCACTGCAATTTTGTAAGATACTACACGCCCCACTGTGTATCAGAGTTGTTGCTGCTTTGACTCCAGCTAATTAGCTTTTGTAGCTTTGATGGATGGATTGATTCAGTAGTTAAACAGAGATAAATTAACTGTCTATCTAAACAGAGTTTAAATGAGGAGGGAATTCTGATTAGAACATTATTTCACGCAGTACTGCTCTTCTTTCTCAGCAAATACTAAAAACCTCTGGCCGCCTTTACAGAGAAGGCTCCACAGAACTAACTCCAGGTCAGAGCTATAGAGCTCTCCAGAACTTTATCGGGCTCACAGACTATCAGAGCACATATTCAGGAGCAGCTTTGCAATTGGTACAAACCAGTGAAGCTGCAATGATTACTGCAGGTTGAAGATCTGGTCTATAGAATTTAATTAACTAAGACTTTCTGGAGCATTTGAAATGCGTTTTCTGCTGAATCACATTAAAATATCCAAAAGTTAGTAACAAGTTATCATTTTCTACTCACTATATAATACTTTTACATTAAAATGTTCTTGTCATGAAGTGAGAAATACCTTTAACCTTTTTAAAGAAAAGGTAATTACAGAACTAAAATAAAAAWCTTTTGAAGAGCTGCCATTATAAGGGCTTAGAGAAAGATAGATTTTGCTAAAATTGCATGCATCATTGAAACACCTTAACATGAAAGTAGCTTAAAAAATAAATATAGCCCTCACCTGAATATGTTAAATAAACATGTGTCAAGCAAGATGAATATTAGATCATTTCACATAAATATTAACTTTTAAAGCTTTCCAACTGACAAAATTAAAGCAACAAAGAATGCTACTTTATTTGCAACCTCATACACTTGAGTCCTGGAATGGAACCAGAGAGGGGAAARAAAACATAACCAAGCAAATGCAATCTAAAAAATAGTGTCTGACACACTTGTAGATACCGCAAATGAAAGCCAGCACAAGGATGAACTTCCCTGGATGCCTCAGCTCTTCAGTAAGAGTAAGGTGCTCATGTTGAAAGGCTGGCCACTCCTAAGCTTACCCTCAGATAACTTAGCTGTCTCTTCACTCAAATGCTACAACATGTGTCCAATATTCAGGTCACCAAGCATTAAAAAACCCCCTTTTTTTAATGTTAAAAGTATAAAATAAGAGACATGCAGATGAAGAGAGTAATTGAGAAGTTCTGAGGCAGACCAAAGTAAATGCTCTGCTGTTCCCTTCACACAATACTCTGAATTTCTAATGCATCTGAAAACTCCTCTTCCTTGGCCTTGCCCGGCTTTGGTTGTCCGGTTTTGCCCATTAGTTGTTCCATTTSTTGGTGTGTGGGGTGGAAAGGGAATGAGATCTTCTTATGGTTGACAACGTAAGTCATGCTCTATCACACAGACGAAACATCTCACACAGACAGCATTAACTCATCTCTGCTAACTGAGCTGCCTTCAATACAGTGCAAAAGCCACTTTCTATATGGTCCGTAGTGTGACAGCCTGTCTGGTTTTGACTGCGGAGCGCTAGGTGCTCCCGTCCAGTCCAAATGCTAATGGCACCTTCCCTCCAACTCTCAGAAACTTCTTTATCACCTTCTAGTAGTAGGCTGTTACACTTGTTTTSTGTTATAATGCATCTACATCTGTATAAATTACCCCTACAACTTTGTCCTATACCACTGATGTACTGAAAGGAGGATATTCACAGGGGAAAATGTTCCCCCAAAAGAGATAAGTAGGTAAAAGTTAAAACAGAAGGGGATTTTATATCATACAAAGCACATTTCTTTATGTATATTCTTTAACTTCAAGAATCTTTATGAAGCTTAGTCACACCAAGGAGAGCCAAGGGTATCTTTTCTGTTGAAGAAACTGTAGATGAACTAAAACTAATTACTTCTTGTTTTATGCTCCGGTAGGATGAGAAATTCTGATTAAGCCAGGGTAGGAATTAATGCCAGAGGACAGCTTCTTCTACCGTGTGAAAAGAAAGAACCACTCAGCAGCCAGCGGTAGAGCTCCCTGTTAGCAGCAGTCTCATTGCCCCAACCGCAGCATTGCTACAACATATTGTTGTGTGCCATCATATCTAAGTATTCATCAGCATCGTGGCCAAAGGCTACGTGCCCTTACTGCCCCAGCAGCACCTACAAGGCTTTTTATATAAAGCCAAGGGCCCAACCAGCTCCTTGGCTGCCCTTCAGTTCACACTTGGAAGGCAAAGGTGGACCACAGCGTAGGGTGCATATCGGGACTGTTYTGGAGACCACCTGACTGGAGGAGCACAATACGTAAAACATCTATTAGAGCTGCATTTTAAATAATCGATTCAGCTCTTYTCCTATATGAAATAAACTGCCGATGATAGCCTTTACTGCAGAARCACGATATTCAGTAAGTATGCTGAAACAGGTAATACTCAGCCAAGTGCATTTTCAAATCAGACACAATTCATGTCTTCTCAGCATAGACAAGCTCCTGCAAAGTTTGTATCCTGAAAAACTTTGGGTACTTCCTGCACCTCACCTGGGCACCAAGGACAGTCATGATTTCTGACAAACAAAAGTGACAGAATCTTATCCCAAGGTCCCTGCAAAACAACATAAAAGATTAATCGTAAATCAATACTCGGATAAGGCAGAAAGACGGCGAGAGGGTGCCGCTCGGCTGGGAGGCAGAGGCAGAGCCTGCAGAAGCAGTGCCCCGTGCTGGCGGACGCGGAGCACGGCACTTCGCTGGGCAAAAACCCTCCGGCTCGGCGCGGCCCGTGGCGACGCTCGTGCTACCAGCCTCAGCTCRCGTTTGGCGGGGCTTTCAGTGCGCCTGGAGCTTTTAAAACACCCTAGCCCTTCCTGCAATAGGCACTCTTCGCACGGGTAGTTTGCTGTCTTCGGTTTTTGTGAGAGAAACCCGCACAGTTTTAATCGTTGCAGTACCTATTCGGCTGCAGCGTTTGAACAAAGGCGCTCTGCTGGCAGCCTCCTGTGATGCACATGGCAATGCTGGATAATACCCGTGTTACCTCTCTTTTCTTTCTATTGCACCACACACAGGTGAGCACGAAGCGACATAACGATGCCAGCGACCACAATCGCAGTCACACACTTCATTTCCATCAACTTACGATTGCAGGCGAGTCTGTGCCTCCGTTCCAGCTCCGTCAAACAGAATCGCTTTCATCCTTAGAGAGATTTTAAAGAGATACTTGAAGTTTGCAAAGTACTTCCAAGCTCCAAGTGCAAATTATTAATAGAATATTTTAGCTCATCTGGGTAAACTGTGCAAACAGCAGCAATATTACCCAGGGTTTCTCATGTTTGTGCATTTGAAGCACATCATCTTACTCTCTCTAAGCAAGTATTTATTTTTATCACATTTTCTTTTCTTTTCTTTYCAAAACTGTTGGGAGTTTAGTCATTATTATTTTAACTTGACATTCATTTWGTAGCTCACTATTTTCAGGGTGCTTCTGTGTCTCATTTATGCACAGTRTAATTTGGTGAAGCGGAACCTTCTCCTTTATACAAGTTTTTTCTGCCTAAAAAGATAAACTTAAGTGTATCCTACTCCACTGAGATAGTCTATAAATATTGATCTGTGCTTTATGATAGAATCTCTTTGCAYGAAATGCTTTCCTTACTTTAAGTAACCTGGAGAAAAATCACACAAATATCTCTATAAAATGTTCTGATCTCTTCTGATTTAGCCTATGCGCAAGGCGTTTTCGTTCAGTAAGACTAACCTGGGGAAAAAAAATCCTTTCATTGCTTACACTGCTAATGATATTTTTACAAAACAGAGGAATTCTATCTRTATCATAAAATCCATCATCTTCTTAGGTCTCTCAAGAGACTCTAAGACAAACGGGCACAGAATAAAAAGCAGAGCAGTCTAGATAGATAACATGCAGAGAAAAGAGACTTAAACTCCAGCTGGACATGTGTACCACACAAATCTTCTGGCATCTGCAAAAACATGYGAAAAAGCTTGTGAAAACAGGTTTTTTCTTATGGCAGCTGCACTACTGCATCACCCTGTCTAACCAGAAATTCAGATGGTACGAAGTATTATTTGGGCTCTTTCTGCTTTTTTTTGGTCCAGAGCAGAGAGAGGTGTTGCAAAGATGGGCTACAATTATGCCCTTTATATCCCATGGTCTGAACTTGGTGTCRCTTAACTCAGAGAGGAAAGTTTGGCAGGATCATTTCCTCAAAATGTGTTGACCTCTCTTTCCTGGAAGTTCTTGCACTTGCAGTGTACGTAAATCAGGTATGTCCCTTGGCTGTGTGACATGAGGAACTTGAATCAGCTCTGTGCTCAGCTACAGGGTGACCTTGCAGAGCTCCCTAAATCCAATTCTCACTGAGGTTCATGGGTAGGGGAAAGGGGTGTGCGTCTTGTGATCTGTCTTTGCCTCAGTTTCTTGCTGCAAATGGTGATTCAAGCCACAGGATGTGTTCAAGAAACAGCCTCCTGCCAATACGCTTGCAATAAATACACTTGATAAAGTCTGCACGTTAGCATCAAAGGCTATAAAACATGGCAGCTGCAATTTTCAGCCTGGAGACTGGGTCAGTTCAATCCAAAATCTCAAAACAAAACTCAGGAGAGCTGAGCTGAGCTCAACCAAAGAAAAGGTTTGCATGACCTTCTCTGAACAACCTCTGCTRAATTCCACGCAGATTTAATGCGTGGGTGCCCAAACATTAAAAAGTATTGATTAAAACAAAAATACCACCACCGCACTTGTTTGTTACAGCATAAGCCAAAGCCCACTGAACACTGACTTTCCTCAGGCCCAYGAGCAGCGCTTTTACTGGTAGGAGAAGACAACAGGCCTGTACTGCAAGGACTGTGCTCTTCCACAAGAGAAGCAGCATGTCTGCTCCTGGGGRGCAAAATGCAGTTTCTTCGATTCTGCATACACAGGTGAGGTAGCACATGCTGATTCTATGCTATCACGCACTGCCTCAGCCACAACAGAGTTAACAAGGGACTTGAAAAAAATTAAGCYGGAAAAAAAATGAGAAAGATGCAACTAAAGTTGTGAGAGTGGTACCTCACTTCTGGCTGACACCCTGCTTTGCTTCCACRTGCCAAAAGATTGAAGTCCCACCTGCACAACCTCAGGAGACATCTTTCCAATATGTCATCCCAAGAATAGCTCAGCTAACAGAGCAGCTCTGCTCCTAGTGCTCCACTAGCCAGAAACTAAACCCTTGTCTAGGATTTAAATAACCTTCTAGCCTGAAGGTGACAGTGTTACCAACAGAGCCAAGTCAGCCTGTATCAAAACTCAGATTCCGTAAGACATAAATCATTGACATGATACATCATTGATGAGAAATCCCAGGGTGCAGTGTATGAGTGTATGAGTGTATTGACCTATATGTCAATGTGCAAACGAATCCATCACCCTGTCTCTTAAATGTTAAGGTGTGATGTTCATCAGCAGCGGCAGCCTGATGACTTCACTATGCATAGAAYTGTTCACAAACTATGCGCATGACACATACGTTAACTTATTCAGCACTGATATCTCATCTGTTTTAAGTTAAGAATACACATAAAGACACCCACCTAAAGTAAAATGGAAGCATATGACAAATTTATTTATTGCATCATAGATGTTTATTTTCAGAACAAGTTAAAGAAAGTCCTAAAATTCACAAGCCATCTTTTTTCTTTCTGTTTCTCTGTAACTAACCCAAGGGTTTCAGGGTTTAGTTTGCTACTAGTCACTCATAAATTTGCTTGTTGGTAAAGTGCCCCAGCATTTGGGCTCTGAGTCAGATGTTCAGCAGCACATACTTCTTTCCGTGTGTGCTTAAATTACTTAAGTGTGCAATAGCAAACACACTTTTACAAAGCTGAGATTCTGAGGGACTGAGAGGAAGGAACAATTCTATGTAACGCTTTTATTTGCAGAAACTGAGATTCAGCAGGAAATGGGTCTCCTTCTCCTATTAAGTCCCTCTGACCCAGTAAAAGCCTGGGGGATGGTTCCACTTTCAGGATATCTCTGAGTTTAACAGCTCCATAAAATCTCCCATTTATCACGGATTGATAGAATTTCTGCCTCACAAAATAATGGTTTCTATTATTTCAGCTACTGGCGAACCCCTGTAATTCACAGCAGCATTTGGTCACTATCATTGCTGGCTCCAGAAGCACCAGAGGACAGGATGTCCACAACCCTYGCTAGTCCCCTCTCAGCAGACGGCCCCCAGCTATGGGGATATGGAGCCAACGGTGTTTCTGAAGAAGATTCCTAGATAGAAGCACCTCTTTTTTTCTACAGCTGTGTTACTAGAGTCAATGCTACTCCAAATTGTTAATGGTGTGCACTTTGCTTTTASCCAGCGCTCTTCTTTCATGGAAAGTTCTCACAGGTTTGTGGTATTTGGTACACATCCCCGATTAAAATAAAACAGCTCAACCAATACACTCTCTGGTTAAAAAGGAAAACTGTACTCCAAGAACTTGGGAAGCTGATTTTCAGCCCAAACAAATTTGAGAGAGTTGAGGGGGTGAGGGGAAGAGAGGGCCG
>NW_028186373.1:1046394-1047586 GCF_003343005.1 Rhea americana | reverse complement strand
GGGGGGAGAGGAAAAAGAAAAAAAAAAGAAAAAGAAAAAGCCAAGCTCTGGAACCACTGAATTACCCTTAACTCTAGGAGCCTGGCCAACACAACATTCAAAYGATTGTACAGACAGTTCCAAAACCGACACATACGCTCTCTTCCTGGCTCACTCATGGCAAACCCTCAGCAATGAGCTCTTTTTTTAAAATGCCCTGGAATTCCCATGAAAGCAGAGAAAGGAGCCAAAGCAAGAGGAGCTAAGATGGTCAAACACTGCAGTAGTGCCCTATATTTAAACACTTTTGCAAACCCTTCAGTTACCAGATGTGATTGCAGCCAGAAACAGCCCTTCGCCCAATGCCTTCGTTCGAAACAGAAGCCCAGAAAGGGCTAGGGGCTGTTAGTCCCACTAACAAATATACATACATATACATATATATGTGTGTGTGTGTGTACATATGTTTAATTTAACGTATCATTTCAGATATTCAGCCTCTTTTACAAAGGAGGTAAGTCTCTCTGGTGTTTTTTTGGAAGGAAAATGTGGCATGCACCTATTTTGTTTCATTCCATGCCAGGACCTATAAAGTTACTGTGGGCTCCAACTCCTGCCAAGTTCTAAAGGTGACAGGGCAATGGGCACCCAAAGGACGCTTCTATCAATGCCCTTTTATTTCCTTCTCTTTCCCCTTCCACCAAACTTTTTTTTTCCTAATAGAATTACTCTTATCTGCAAGTGATTTAAACTCTAAGGTTTACAGAAGATTTAAAGAGTGCGAACACAGTTGGAATGTTTTAAACTAACAGTACAAGTTGCATTTTAAGAAAATAATTAACTCCCAGGGGAGGTGCGGTTCTTGGAGTAATGACAGATTCAAAGCTGGCTTTCCCTATATGGAGTTTCCAAATAATAAAATATCTTCGGTTCCCTACTGGTGTCAGATGAGAACCTGTTAGTGTGCTAGTTGCTAGTGGACTGTCATGGGTTTGTTTTTTTTTAGTGGGCCCATTAGTGTTTTAAAGATACAGTACACAGTAGGTAACTTTGCATGCAAAGCTTCAGCACAAAATTGTAAATACATTGATTTTATATGCTTACATCATTTTCCCATCAAGAAGAAAAAGAAAAAGAAAAAGAAAAAGAAAAAGAAAAAGAAAAAGAAAAAGAAAAAGAAAAAGAAAAAGAAAAAGAAAAAGAAAAAGAAAAA
>NW_028186373.1:1021134-1046304 GCF_003343005.1 Rhea americana | reverse complement strand
AAAAAGACCCTCTCCTTTTCCAGGGTTCTTTTTGCTTCTGTTCTTGCTGAGGACTTCTCATTCTCTCTTTCATGTCTAGCCCTAGTGGTAATACAGCACAGCCATCTGACAAGGTCCAAGAAGAGGTATGAATATTCCAGCTAAGGTGGCTGCCGCATCCAGRACTTAGACCGACAACATTTAGTTATTGGCCTAAGAAATTTGGGAAGGAGTAGAGTTCTTGACCAGTCACCAGATGTCTTYGTGTCCAAACCCTAAGGCTTTTGCCCTGGCATCACACAAAATCCCCAGAACTTTGGCCTTCACGGTAAAATACTAATATTGCTCTGTGAAAACCTAATATCTTTTCCTGAAACATCCTTTACTGAGCTAGATGACTTGGATGGAAGCACTGGACCAGCCAGTTATCAGAAACAGAGCATATTRCAGGATTACAAGCCCCCAGCAGGTATGGGGAGAAGAGGAGCGGTTTTGACATTTGTTCTGTTTTCAGTTAACAGTTGTGTTACAGGTATCTGCAAGGAGCTTTTCTACAGAAGAGTCAGATGATCAATCTGAATAGAGAATCATGCGATGCAAAAGACATTCAGCAAGATACTCTCAGAAGGAGCAAGATGGGCAGGCAGGCAGTGCTACTGCTTTTTACCGTGTGTAAGGTGCGGTACTCCATACTAAAACTTATTTTAAAAAGGTAGCAGGTCATTACTACAGAGGAAAGCAAAATTCAAGCTGAACATACTGTCTTTTGTTGATGTGGATAACAGAAGAATCTTGCGGGCGTAATCGAATATTCTTTCCCACTGAGGAGCTAGGGCTTTTGTTTCTTTATACTCACCATCAGGTTCTTTAACTTTTCCTTAACACCAGTTGCCTCTTCCACTGCTTGAGAATCATTTCACATAACTTAGAACAGCTCCTCAGTCACAAAACAGAAGCCTTGAAGCCTCATATTCCTTACTGGAGATGCTGTGTTTGATAAGCTACAGACCTCCGCAGCCTCACTGGATAGCGGACATGAAGTAYGCTCAGGGCCAAGACAGTGAAGGCCTTCCTTCCGACATGAAGGATTATATGTTGCCCCTCATCTCCTGCCTGGAAGCTCCAAGGAGGTAGGGCCTACCTTTACTTCCTCTCCCAACATATCGCTATGCACTTTTCAAGACCTGTTGTATTTCTCCTCTGCAGTATCTGAGGTTCACAGCTGTCTGGGGATGAGTTATACTGGGCCAAGTCAGGCCATCAACACAGCCTGAGCTCCAGCTGCAAAGCAAGATCTCCACAGCAAAGAACAGCTCTTAATCAGAGAGGCACTCCACTACTTCCACAGCCCCTCAGCTAGCAAGGATCCTCTGTAGGGCACTTAACTATCACTGAGAGAAGAAAATGAATTACAACAATTAGCACTGATAAAAAATTAAGTGATTAACTGAGACTCCACTGCTAGCAAAAACTGCTTTACCCAGGAATGAGGGTTAGGGACTTCTGCCAGGTTAAAGTAAGATCGCCAGAGTTTCCCCTGTGCCTTCACAGTCACATCCTTTAACGTCCCACTGCAGGCCGACTCTTCACCCCTCCCCAATCATTTTCACTCCATTTGCTACAGACCTACACAAGGTAAGGGCTCAGCAGCACTAATTGGACCCCAGCTGAGGGTGCCTCTCTGATTCATTAGGAATGCAACATAATAATTAACCCATTATATGCCAGGCTGCTGCGGCTTAGCTTGTGTTGGCCGTATCTCCTCCTGGTAGCACCTGTGGCTTTTTTTTTTGCCCCCTCTTTCTAATTCATGCCTAATTAACTCCACATAAGTCAGCATTTCACAGTAAGCCCCACAGATTTCGTCACACATGCAAGAGGTGGTTCTATATCAGGCAGCCAGAAATGCATGAATAATGCATAATGTTAATAAAAGCAGCCTCTGACATAAAATAAAGGAAATAAATCCGATCTTCCAGGGTTTGAAAAACTGTTCGAGCCATGAGAAGAACTGGCCTTCTAGTGAGGTTTCCAATGAATTTCACCTTCTTTTCAATCAGAAGTATCACAAGGCTCTTTGGTGGAACCATGATGTTTAATGAAGCAAGGACATGAAACTTTATATATATTTAGGTTATTGACTTTTTATTTCTTACCCTCAAAAAAGCTATGATCTGAGAGTTTGGGTGAAACTTAAGGTTGCTTCTCGTTTTATTGATTATAAATCTCCCATTCATTTTAAAAATCTTGCTAAAGGCACAATACCATAAGTGAAATGYGGAGGCCTAACAAATTACCAAGGGAGAATGACACAAATGCTTAAATAAAGATACCAATGGCTTTACAAAAACAACAGAATTGCTGAAGCTGAGAAGACTCACTATCACTTGTGCACGGATCCTGAAACAACGCACGTGTTATTAAGCTCTGCTTCAGGGATGTACTGCAGTATACACATCAGTCCTTGTCTTCTCTTGGTAAAATCTGAGTCCAGCTTAAATATATGTAGATACACACACAAACATTCATGAGATTCTCAAGTGGAATGTATTTAACATTTGTGATGTATACATGAGCATATACACCTCATGCCACTTARGCTATGCACAGCTAGCCTAGTAGAGTAAGTATAAGACCCTAGCAAGGCATAGACTCAYGCCTGTTCTCAAATGCACTCTTCAGCCTCTTAGGGATAGTGCTTTCCGCTAATTTAATTACTTGCAAAACCTCTGGTCATTAACACCCAAACTAAAGTCTATTGCAGGTCACAGACTATTAAAAAAAAAAGTCCATACTCCCTAAACAATGATTTGTTTAGCTGTAACTTTGATTAAATCTGAAGTCACAGCAACACCAAATTCATATTGCTAGCTGTAACTGTTTCTAGCAGATGCAGCAGTGACTTAATTCTTTCTTCTTAAGTTTTTGTATGACATTTCGTGATACTGTTAGACATCCCTTTGGCCACTGGATTTCTGTATGCACATATACAGGTGCGCATATACTAAGGCCAATAAGCCGCTTAAGTCCCTCTTTAAGATGGTTGGGATTAACTTCAGAAGTCTCATATTGGTGGTCTGTATGAGGTAAGATTTCAGCCAGATAGAACGACCTCCCATTGAATACCAAGCATTAGATTAAAAGTCGGCTTTGATGGGTCGCGTGACCATTATTACCAGCATTGCAGACCTCACCAAGACACCTGTGCTCCATGCCACTCTGAAAGGTTAGGCATCAGTCTTTCACGAGAGCCCTGGTGGTGGAGTAGCCACGGGTGTTCTGCACAAGATCCATGGATGGAGGTACAGCTCTGTTACCATCCTTTTCTCTTGGTCTGGAGCGGGATCCATTAGGCACACAGTGCAGCTGCTACTCCTGTATTTTCTACAGCTTCTTTGCATAGCCTCGTTCAAGGCAACACAAATAGGATCCAGTCGGGCTCTCCCACCATGAGGCTGCCTAGAGAATGACATATAACTAAATCTGAATGCATGTGCTCGCAAAGGGAGAGCCCTCTCGGGCTGCCTGCAGTAGAGATATTTTATTGCTTTCCTAATATTTTCTGGGTTTTGAAACACAAACCACATGTTTAATATTTTTCAAAATTTACACATTGCACTTGCTGGACATTTTGTTCATTCCAGCACCTACAGCCCCAGACCTCTCTCAAAAACAGAGAGAGGGAGGAAAAAGAAACACACTGAAACCTGCTGTTGCAGCTCTCAGGCAACTCTGCTGCCAAAGGTGGGTGCACTCCTCACCTTCTTTGATTTTACAGAGCAATAAAAAGTTAATGATTTCCTTGATGACTAGATAATCCAAATTAACCTCCAAACAACGGATAGAAGCTTGACAGCTTGCAGATTGTGGAAGCGAAAAAAGTAAACAGAAATGCTCTAAGCCAAGTTCATTCAGGGTGTAAAACTCTTTACATTAATTCAGTTCCACCACAGATAATGATTTTGGCCATATGCAGCAGATTCATGAACTTCCAGGAGCCTATTGCTTAGCTGCTCGGTTCCTGGCRCAGCAGGACCCTGATCTTTTTCTGACAGTCTTGGTAGTATCGTTAAAACAACCAGTGACAGCTACAGTGATAATTTAAGGGCTTCTTTGTGGGGTTATCCACATAGGTATTTAATAATTAACAATGGAAAGAAGAACTCCTGAGATGTATCCTAGGAAAAATAAATGAAGAGTAAGGGCCTGATATTAAATGGTACAGAGAATCATCAACACTGTTAAAGTTAATGGATACTCTTTTCTTACAGGACAACACAGAGCCATGGAAGAGCTAAACTGGTATCACATCCATATTGTGTGAGATGAACATCTCCCAGCAGTGTAAGTGGTCGGGTTCTGCTGCAGTCCATCTGAACGTACTGAAGTCGAGTACTGCCATTCATAGTGACTGAAAAGACGCTTACTACCATTCTAACCCTAATTCCTTGAATAAGTGCTTAATCAACCTAGAGACAGATTGGCTTCCAGTTAAAACAACATTCCTCCCCCCCCCTCAAAGAAAAGAATATGTATATGTGTCCAAGCTCCCAGGAAGAGCTTCCCAGTTAGGCTTAGCACAGTACCGAAGTTTGTTTTTTGTTTTTTGTTTTTTTTTTTCAGTAAAACAAATACCAGCGTAAACACTCATGTCTGCTGGCCATTTCTAACATGCAAAATGTAGCTGTGTGGATCTACGCTGGGTAGGATAGTGATCAGGTATTTCATTTGCCTTAGCAGACACTAAAGATTAGGCCCAACAAATTCAAGGAAATATGTTTATGGACTTGATTTAAAGAAGACTTGAGTACTGCAGGGATTGCACAGAGAATAAAGAATACCCTCGCCACTGGAAAGCAAGRGTCCTTTTCGCATAGTCAGAGGAAAGATTTAGATCTGATAAATAATCTCTGATTTCTCGTGGTGGTAGCAAGAATTGATCTACTCCACTGTTCACATCATGGGAAAATCAGATTACATGCTTATTCTTTGTGGGCTTTGTGCTGACCTGCAGGTGGATCATTAGCATTCAACTCTGGCCTACCTTCAGCTTCTTAAAGCTAATCACAAGTTAGTTCACTTGCTTTCGTTCTCAGCTTTCYTCCATCTCTGGGACAGTTACTTTGTTTTCTTTAAACCATAAATAATTACCAAGTCTCCTTTAGGACTTGCAATTCACTACTGCATCCTATTTTGTCACAGCACTTCCCTGCAAAGCATCTGATCACTTGTATTTGGGAGACTCAAGAAAAGCTTACGTTCAGTTTGGTTTTGTTTACATGCACAGCCAGGCTGAAAAACTGGGGTCCTACCTGCTTCGCTCTAGTTACTAAGCTGTTAATTATTCTGTGATGTAATGGTTTAAAGTTTCTGATCGGATTAGCCTGGGTACGTAAGAAGGTGGTACTCCTCACATTCATTGCTAATGYTCGCATTTACGTTGTTTACTTATTACGTTTGGGGAGGGGGGGTGGGAGCAAATCACATTATCCATAGCAGTGAGGGGCAAGAGCAGCTTTGCCCCTAAAGTAGGCATCTTTATTGCTCTCCCCCATGAAGATGTCCAAGCCACTGGAACACCTGGGACACAAGTTGGAGAATGTATGCAGTAATCACACTCACTCAGTATCAAGCTGGGCTAGTTAATTCCTAGCTGTCATGACCACACAAAACTCTACTTGGCAGGCAGCTTATACTGTAAAAATCTTTTAAAGGGACATTTTCACAAAAGGTTTTGAGAAGTTACAATCACATCCATGCTCTAATCACACAAACTCAAGCTGGTAATCACTTCAAAATAAAACAAGCGCTAAAGGTAAAAATGCAAAAGCAAGAAATTAGGTATTGATGTAAAATATGTATTTTCTATTTTTTTGTTTTCAGAAGTTTTTTTAAGTAGCAAGTTGAATCTGGAAGTTATTAGACAGGTTCTTTGTTTCCTGTTCCTCAAAGGAGGAACTTCTCTGAAACTGAATCCTCCTCTATTTCACTACCAGCTCCTTTTAGCAGCTGAGAAGCTGAGGTGAGCCTTTAAACTTTTGAGTATTGTTCCAGAAGATAGTGGGAAGATGCACCGATTTTCACAGCTATCCAGACATTTAAAAATAAAAGCAAGGGCTTTCTAAAGCAGTCAGGAGACTTGCTCTCCTTGGAATGCCATGTTTCGTCTTTTCAGGAGAACCATATTTACTGGACATTATAGGTATTGTGAAAACAAAGGAATTGTCCCATGCTCTGGGGACAATTACAGCTAATTGTGCTTACATTCACATTTAATTTGCTGCCAAGTAAATTGGCAGATCAGTGGGATCTACACATTGAAGAATCTGTTTGCAAATCATGTCCTATAAGTAAAGGCCAATTCCCTCATGTGAAATCAATGGGAATTAAACAGCCAAATGCTTTTGAAAATCCCGTTAAGCAACTATCTGCATCTGTATGTTCCATTTAAAATCTGTTACTCTATTTGAGTCTAACAGATGTTGAATCAAGTCCTGGATGCTTTCTGACTTCTTTCTCATTTCTTCCATCTGGTCAGCACACGCATGTATCAGGATCTCACTGTCCAAAGAAAACAAAGACCCTTGCATAAGGGTTGYGCTTCTCTTACGCAGAGAGACAGCAGGAACGTCCCTTGAACTTTTGCAAGCCACACCGTGGGAGCGAGTGGTCAGCACAGTCAGTCCGGAGTGGCCTAGTGCCTCTTTGCTGGTGCTCGCTACATTCATAAAGAACAATACATTTACATTATAGAAAATGCTGGCATAAAGAGCGATTTAATGAACAGCTTACAAAGTATTGGGGATTTGTTATGTCTCTCATTACACATTTTAACAAGCATATTCTCCATGAAAGAGCTCTGTCTCTCCCAGGCAGAATACAGTCCACACTGTGCTGTGTATTGCTTTGATTAGGACTCTTTTATGGAGTATCAGGTTAAAAAAACGCACGTAAAACCCACAGAAATGGCCTAGATTTGTGCGCCACGGCCACTCTAACATAATGTTTTTTCACTCTCATTCCACTGCAGGAAATGCAGAGTAGCTGGCATATATGTCCCAACGCCTCTCGTATTGCAGCATCACCAAAATACTTCAAATGCTGTCARGGGCATACTTGCATCTCTGTAATGTGAGAACCTTCCCTGACAGACGAACAGCATCATCTAGGGGCCAGAGATCAGCACTAGGAGTCACATGTGCACATTTAAAGAAGCTTGTGAAGATGTTTAAAACAAACTTTGTTCCTCTTTGTCATGATAAACTGTCAYATGCAGAAGTTTTGCATCTTGCAGTGAGAGGTCTACTGCTTGATTCTTGTTTGAAGCAACATGCTGTGCAATGCCTTAAGTCAAGAAAAACAAAGCAAGACTCAGCTTGCTCATTATTATGAAGCATCTGTACTGCTGCAGCTCTCAGGATTCTCCAGTAAGAACGGAGTTTATGCATTAGGTGACATTCCAATAGGGCGTGATTATTCGGCGCACAGTTGATTGCCTGTGTCCTCTGAGCTGGACGGATGCAAAAAAAACTTAGTCCAGGATTCCACGGTCATGATAACCTGGTCCGAGAACTTGTTGTAAAAGCTCTCCAGAGATACTACTAACACAACTGCATGACATCCAAACCAAAGCTGGCTTAGCCCATGCCTGCCAGCCGCTAGCCCTTGCCACTCAAGGCTGTCATCTACATCACCAAGTGAGGCACAGGCTCGGGGAAAAGGTATTCATAGTAGTACATATAATTACTCCTCACCGGAACCAGGGGAAAAATTTCCCCACTGATGTCAGTAGTGCCAGATCTGGCTCAGTACACAGGACAGAGCATGTTACGGCCAGTAGCAATCTCCGCATTAGACCTACTGCCCCTCTGCCTGTTTAAATTGCTGCCTCCTGCAAGCTACACTGACTCTTAAATCTCTAGTTTTCCGTAAGGACATAAAACATACACATAACGATGATTCTAAGCCACATTATATCCAGAGGGAAATGATACTCCCTGGGTGAACGAGAACTGCAAAAACAAATAAATAAATGGTCCCATCCCCAAGGGACAATTATAGTCAGTYGCTCTTGTACTTGCATCCAATTTGCTGCCAAGAAATTTAGACTATCAGGATTTACACATGGAAGAATCCCTGTGAGGCAAGAACGTCCCAGATGACAGTTAATTTTCTTGTATGAAATTATGATTTGTCACTGATACTTACAGGCTATGGTTGTGCATCAGACACCAGTGTGGGACAAGGAATTTCATGCAGAATACTGGTTACAAAAATCSTATTGTCACAACTATGTAACAATATTAACTATTTATGTTGTCATCAGTTTAAGATACTTTAGAAGTGTTTTGATCACAATGTCACACAGAACTACGAATACTTTGTCCCGTAGCAGTAGGGATAAAGGAGCTATTAGCATCAGCCAGGCATGTGAATTTGCACATTTTGGGGAGACAAAAACCCTAATGAAAACTTGGAATGTATTACTTCAGACATAGCTTTAGGTGCAAGTGGTAAAGACTGGAGCATGTTTAACATTTAGCAGACGAAGCAGATGCATATCCCACATGGGCTACAGGAAAACAAGCCTGCTTAATTGATGTGTCATGTAATATGGCTTCCAAAAAATACATAAATGGAGCTCCAAACTAAACAAGTCTTTACTTCAACTGTTACTTTTACAAGCTTAAAAATAAGCACATTCTGCAAGACTCTCTTAGCTAGAAGCACAAAAGCAAGAAACCACAGGAAGATAGGAACCACACTCATGCTTTAAGCAAAGCCTATATGTAAATGTTTTGCTAAACTAGGACCCAACAGAAGAGAAGTTGCCATAAAATGATAATTGCTAGGCAAAAAGTTTTCAGGTTCTTATTCAGCTTTCCACACTGGCCACTGAGTGGCTGAGGCGGGCACTTCTGCTACTCTAGTAAAAGTGTAACTCCAGACTAGAAAGACATACTAGTACCATCACATCCTCAAGACTTGATTGCTTGTCGTCTTTCAGAGGACCACAGAAGAAAAATGAAACAGAAGAATGTTTAACATACATAAATGCACCCCAGTGGAAAACAAATGAACGGTGAAATAATGGAGGTCCCGATAGTCCCTGTTCTAAATGTTCAGTTTGGGGCAACCCCTGGCTATTATTTTCACAATACCTTGCATTCATTTTTTTTTTTTTTAAAAAAAATGTGTCTGGAAAACAGGAAGTAAGTCATAAATCTCTAGTTTAAAAGCCATCTGAAGCCTGTGGAACAGATATGTTCTCAATCAGTAGTCAGGCAGTAAATAAACATTTATATACAGCAACTGCTCTCAACCAACCTGACCTCCGGCTATTACAGGGCACATAAAGAGGAAATTTGTTTAGTCCCATAAAAGCCCAGGCAATATATCAATAGATTATTAAAAATGGAAACAGTGTAGGCTAATGGATTATATTGATTTTAATAAACATAAGTATATGGGATTCAAAGATAACAGTTAGATATGACATCCTTCCAAGCTCGCCTTTGAGGATATCGCCTAGATTTAGCTAAACTAGCTTTGTTGAGAATATTCAGATTGCTCTTTTTTCCTTCGCAAATTGACGTATGTTTGACTAAAGGACTTCAATTGAAGGTTTTGCATTTTTGTCTGTGAATCATGAACGCAGTAGAAAAACCAAACTTGCACATCTTTTGTCATTGCTGTGCACACAAATCCACAAGAAACTGCAGGCTGTCCTGAGGCATCTTAAATGAAAGCACACAGATGCTGCTGGGCTTTAAGAGGATTACGCACTCGTGTTGCACTGATGGTGCATACTGAMGGCTGAAATCTCTTATGTTTCAGAACCCTGGTAGGATGCTCTGCATCTTACCTAGTGTCGTCCTCAACCCAGTTCCAGATCTGAAACCAGCTGTACAAGTACATCTGTGCCTGCAGGGGTTCTGACAGTGCCAAACCCCAGAATTCCTGCAAATCAAATTGATTCTTACAACTTTTCTTTCCTGTAGATAGTTAAGATGTGCTCCAAGTATTTGGAGGATTCTGATGAACATCTACAATTTGTCCATTACCGTAGTACATTTTACCTTTGTTATTCTACTGAGTGGCAAGCTTCCTTTTTGAAGATATTTTCTATTTGCCCAACGTGATTGCTCCCTTTTAATTTTTCTTTGAAGTTGGGCAGACAGTCAACATTGCTTTGAAACATGACTTTTATTTAACTTCATGAGAAGGTCTATGGAAGAACCAGAAATTCACAACTTATTCTCAGGGATTAAGGAACAAAGAGGCTTCGTTAAAAAATAGGCAGAGGAGTCCTGCAAATCAGATTGCATTAATATTAGTGACATAATTGGTTCTAGGATGACAGGAGCTATGAAACCTATTAACATAGGTAAAATGCCAGGGTAGGAAAACAGTGTATAAGTGGGTCAATGTCTTCACAAGTTTAGTCTAGTTTGCTGAGGTAGATTAAACTAAAACAGCAGAACCCCCTGGATGTAAGGAATGGAAGCCAAGACAATAACCTAAGCTTTCCATTTGGAGGAAACGTTTTCCATCAGCAGCAAGGCACATGTGTGTGTGCCTTAGCTATTTAAGGGATCACACTTTCCTCAAAGATCATGCAAAGCTAATAGAAGTATTTCTGTTTCTAGGGTGATTTTAGAGGTGATGACAAACATGGAAGGATATAACCAGTTTTTCTGTGGATTGTTCTTTCTAGCAAATTCTGGAGTGGGAGGTATTTATAGGTCTTTTACAGATAAATTAAAGTGAGACATTTCATAGCAAGATAAATCAAAAAGTTCTGAGAACATCTAGCTCAGCTCCTCAAACACTACAGACCTTATAAACTCGTTCCACCATTTTCCCCTGAGCTACAGTATAGCTTTCAGGATGATGCTGACTCTTGCGTTACATTTACAATAACAAATTCCACTGTTTCAAAGCTGACCACAGTTTAAGGGCACTCAGCTTCAAATCTGTAGGACTGAAAACCCACAGTTCTTTAATAAAGGGTATACTCAGCACCTCTGCTGAATGATTTGTCTCAAGCCATACTAATCAGTGACACGTGCAGTCTCCAAATCGTTGCTGCACACCTAGCACAYCTAGTTCACTAGACAGGTACCTTCCTATATGGGAAACTGCACGAATGAGGTATAAATCAGCAAACTTATCACATGGAAACATCAAAAAATCTTCCTTCCTATTTGGACTATTGAGCTCCTAGAGAAAAATACATTAATAAATATGTATAACACCACGCATATTCAAGTAACTAATTATGAACATCTATAAAATTTTGGGGCAATTCTGCTCTAAACCTTTTGGTTTGGAGTCCTTTCTAATTTCTAGTTAGGACATGTCTCATTTTATCGTACCAATCAAACGCTACTTGAAAGTAAGTAAGTGCAGGAAAAAGTTCAAACACTTAAGAGTTTGCACGCACACCACAAGTCTGAATGCTTACGGAACAGTCAGCTGAACCACCCAATCTTGTTGAAATCACAAGGAATAGCTACAATAAATGATTTATCTCGTGACTAGAAGACAGAAAACAAGCTGAAATATGGGTTTATCAAACGTCTTGAGAGTTCAAAGAATAGACATATGAACTGATGTCTCCTCGTTGTACATTATCTACTTTCCATTTCTTTCTTTCCCTCTGAAAGGAGAGAGGGAAAGCAGCCTTTACAGGTGACCATTAATTTATCAAAAAATGTTTGGGTTCTCCCTCCCTCCCTCCAGGAATGAACAGCTKAATTTCAGTGTAACACTTGTTTTTCTTTTTTCCTGATAAGAAATCAAAGCTTGACATCTTCTGTCAATTGGTTTCTGAAGAAGAAAACAAGACTAAACTTATTGTAAGTTTCTACCACTGTTTAATAGCCCCCAATGGCAGAAATAACACCCTTGCAAAATCCKGAATATCTCACAAATTACAGTAATCTGCAATTATAAACTACAGTGTTAATGAGGTTTGATTGCCTGTTATTTGTGATGCCACCTATAAAAGCCATTTACATTTTACAGCATATTGAAGTTAACAATCTGTTCTGAGAAGATCACTAATAGTCAAATGGACTTTTATGAACACCTTTTGTGATTTCAACTTGTTACCTAGAAACCAAATGTGGCCACAAAGCATTTATCCTCACCATAGAGCCAAATCCATTTGATTCTTCCCCTGTCACTGCGATTTCCCTTCGGTACTGATACTGATCTTTATGCAGGAGGGCTAGCTTTCCTTAATTAAGGAGAGTGGCATCTGAATTTTTATGCTTGACCTTTAATCAACAGTATTTTGGTAAGTCTAAGAGGACTAATTGTGTCATTCATATACTTAAGGGATAATGTGCTTTGCAGAGAAGTACAGAAGGCAATAAACAGCTTTTACAAGAGATTAAACACCCAAGCAAAGCTTAAGCATTTAGATAACTGCAAAAGCTATTTATTGACACTGCTCTGATGCCACTAACACTTGTCTTATATAGTTCTACTAAAAAAATAGCCATTATTTTTCCATCCTTCCTAAGAGTCCTCTGTGCTTTTCTCCAGAGATATTTCTTCAAAAGAGTAAAGTAACCTTTTGGATAGCTTGGTTAAGAAAGAAAACCAAAGAAAAACCTCGGACCTTGAGAGACTTGTTATTTTCAGAGAGTGGATTCAATTTCCGTAAGAGGAGAAGTCTTGGACYGATTGATTTGACCCAACCCAGGATTCATGCCTATTTCTCCGGGAYAGCACTGATATAATCATGCAGAAGTGACCTGGAATGTATATTTTAGCAAGTGAAAGCAATACCTGAGGAGCTCAGGAACCAGTCAACCAAACTGTACAGGTGGTTCAGAGTAGAGGGTGAGGTGGGGAGACATATTAGAAAAATACAGAAAGGAGAAAATGAATGTCGAAAGGAGGAAATGAGAGACTAAAAAAGAATAAAAAAATATAWTTTTTCTTAGATATTTCACCATGCTTGACTCAGTAGTTGATAGCAATTAAAATCCAAGGGCTAAATGCAGGATCCAGCCCACTGCATCTAACCATGTGAGGGTCACAGACTTCAACCTAAGCATTATAAGAATCAATTACAGTTCTGAATCCCTCAGAAATACTCTGCATCCACCCGCACCACTTAGCACTCATAAGACTGCAGAGAAGGTCAGCAGGAGTCAGACAGCTTGAATCTCAGCAGCATCACATTGGCTCAGAGGTGGGTTTCTGACACATCCAGGGCCTAGTTTCTTTAGGGTTTCATGAGCTAAATCTGCAACAAATAGAGAAACTGAATTGCTCTCTATTCTGCCGAGAGCTCTGAACAAAAATTTAATTGCATTTTTTTTAATTTACTCTGATTTTCCAGCCAATAACCTTTAAACTAACAAAACTATCGTTGGACAGCCACAAGAACTCAGGATAAAATGTTACTGGTGTCACATCTTCCTGAAGTTCTCCTCTAAATCAAAGGTAACCCTTCCTAGTTGGAAGGAGGGGAGCTAAGCCAGAAAAGTATGTTTGAAGTTAAGAGTGGAGAAAGAAAAAAATAAGGTATCAGTGCCAGTGTGTTACTATCTGTCCCATGACAGACAATTCCCTGTAAACACTCAAACAGCAAACTCAGAGCAAGCACTATTCCTAGGTATGCTCAGTGCTGAGATACTTGTCAAAGTTGCCCAAAGCAAACCATCTGAGAAACCTGAGAAAGGCCAGGAACCAGGTCAGCTGGTTTTTAACCACTTAGTTCAGCCTGCCCAGAGCTTGCTTTCTGCTCGTCACAAGCGTGGTAGCAGCACACACGTCACGCTTTTGCAACACGCACGGTTCCTGTCCAGGGACCAGTGCATGCAGTGGGGAAAAATGCATCACACCGCTGGTTCCTGAAGACAAAACTTCTCCTACTGCTCAGGAACAGTCACAGTTTTGCGATACCGAGCACATTCAACTTAGTGTTTGCTGGCAGCCCACGAAGGAGGCCGTTTACAGAGAGCTAGCCCGAGACAAAGTGCAGTGCTTTCTTTGCCCACCTTCCCYGCAGCATTCTCAGGCCCACTACCTGGTTGCCTCTACTCCTATACACAGCAGAGAAAACACACCTGATGCCCAGGTAAATGATGTGCTTTTTGTTTKTTTGTTTGTTTGTTTTCCACCAAACATTTGCATTTACCTTTCAGAGCTCTGAGAAAAGACAGTTAAATCTTTGCATCTTCCTGCTCGCATGCCACGTCCAGAAGAAGAGAATTATTGCATTACCCATATAAGTTAAACACACAAGCTATCACAAAATATTAACACAGATGAACCTATCAGAATGAACCCCCCTCCATAAACAACAGACTTTGTTACCAAGATTGCTGCAAACTAAAAGGACGCATTAAGGTTATATCCCTTTAAAAAAATTAAACAAATCATTTTATAGTGATAGGCACTTCAGAAAGCTTATGGTTGAAAGTTTAAGGGCAAGTCAATAAGGCATAGCTAATTAGAGAACAAATTGACATTCATAAGCTGGCATTTAACATGACTATGGTAAACAAGGTAATAGACATTTAATGCAGTGGACAGTGGTGGTGAACAGCAGCAATCTAGGCTGAATAATGGAAAAGCACCAATTGAGCAAATTCAAAGTACAAACAGTCTGATTCCAGCCTGTTCAGCAGGGATCACTGACAAGCTCACATCCATAATAGGCTCTTTTGGGTTGTTGTCTTTAGAGAATGTGTGCACCAGCCAAAAAAAGAAATAAATCTACATAATGGCAAATGAATCCAGGTTACTATGTGCACATAGTGATAAGGTTCTGGTAGGTAAATACTAATGGTTGCTCAACCCTGATAGACATCTGAAAGAACAACAGGCAATCACAATGTGATTAGTCAGTACACTACTTAATGGTATATTATCTTAATATAAAAATTATAAGGAGTCAGAAACCAAAGGAGTCACTGGAGTTAAGCTGTTCTTTATGAGAGTCCTCTTGCTCTTAAAAGCCGTACTGCTGCATATGGTATGGAGACAAAGTAAATTTGGGGGGATTTCTGAGTCTTCTTTCACATGTATTCATAGATAATATCAGCAAAGGGCTTGTTAGGATTCCTAGTTCAATGTTCTGCTAAACGTAAGCCTTGGAAATTCTCCTAATGCTTCTCGCATCCAGGCCATAGCTTCTGGATGAATCAATGCATGAGTTCGAGGAATAAACCTGCATTGATGGAAAGACGTTGAACGGACCACAAGCTTGCCACAGGCTTTAAGTTGTTGCAATAGATTGCTATTACACCCTCTAAAATGGGAGCATCTGACTTTGCCATGTTCTCTTCAGTACGTTTTCTTTAACATTGATTGAATGATTTAAGAACGCTGAAGGGAACTAGCAGGGGAGTGATACATCCTTGTTTTTCATCTGGCCTGTGGCGCACACAGCGGTAGGCCTGGTCAGGAGGACAGGAAGATGCACCACGGGTAGAGCCAAAGACCTACACTAGAGCTACAGAGCTTCTCTTGCTCCAGGCCTTCAAATGCAGAGACTGTATTTGTTCTAAGCAGTTACGAATAACTTTTTGATAACTAGAAAGTTTAATTTTTTAACAACAGAATCATCCCTACCACATCTCTGGAATATATTTGGAAAGTTAAGGACACATGCCAGAAACCTAAGTGAAATTTTCTCCTTAAAATTTGCAATCAAGTTTGATAGAATACCAGCTCTTGGATTTTGAGCTTTCTTTCTCAGTGTAGCCATAGAAGGGGCTCTTTAGCCACAGAGGCACTAGAGCATGGCTAAGTAAGGTCTTCACACAGCCCACTCCAGCTGCAAGAACCACGAGCACACCCCCTTCCGTGACCCATGCAGAATGTGCATGATTTTTATTGCCTAACATATAACATCAGGTTAAACTTCAGCCAGACTTCCTTATCCCATGCCATTCAGTTAAGCAGCCACTGCAACAGTTAATACTAAAAATTTACATGGAGTCTAAAATTAATGTTACAGGGAGTCCTAAAATTAATCAAGTCCAGCCATAATTAACYAACATCACGCTCTCTCCTCCTCTGAAATCAGTTAACGTTGCCCCAGCGCTTGCAGAGCTCCATTTGCCTGTGGTAAGTCAGTTTACCATTCTACAGCATGGGGCAGAAAGAAGGATAATGGTTGCTGTAGAACTTCCAACTTCTTTCCCCCAGGTTTCCTGTGCACTTGCAGGGAGAAGAGCACTTCCCAGAGGGTCAGTACTGATCCACATATGCCATCTGACAGGACCACGACCTCTGCTTCAGTACCCTTCCGCCTGTCAGCTCCTCGATGCCCTTGACCACGAGACTCTCTTGGAGCACTCAAGGAGTGATCTTTTGTGTCAGATTCCCAGACTTTCTCAGTTTTTCACTGCTAAATCTAAAGCCTCTAACGTGGGACTGCACATGATTTTCTGCAGTTATCTGCTGTTGCCTCATCCCAGAGACATTTTTCAGAGCCCTTCTTGATTAACACATTTCCTCTCAATTTTCAATACCTTTCCATGTTTCAGCTACATTAAGCCTGCTTTGGAAGCCTTTACTCTGGTTTCAGTTACTTTATGAGCTTCAGTGCAATCTTCCCAGTTTCCAGCAAAACAGGTGCAAAGCTTCCAGAAATAAGTGTTTTTTTTTAAAAAAAAAAAAAAAAAAAAAAAAAAACCACACACACACAACAAGCTTCCTTGTCATTCTCCCTGGAATAGACTGCATAAAAACTTCCCTCTCCTCCTAATGCCTTCTCTCTTCAGAAACTTGGATCACATCCAATCCCAATTTAGCCTTTGAAGACTGTTAAATATACCAACAAGACATTTTYTGTCATCAGAGAAATATTTTCATGTTCAGACAGAATACCCAGAATAGACCTGGGAAGATTTTTAGATGTCACTAATATTAGAGTGGAGTACAGCAGAATGGATAAAATAAGCAGCAGCTTCTAGCCACTGAATAGGCAACTTTATTCCCCGAGCAATTCATAGCCAGACTTGGGATATATGATGAGCAGTGTAGAAGCTGCATTACTAATAAAAAGGAATGTATTTTGCAGTGGTCGTGGTGGGAGACTGTTAGAAGCATTTCCTCTAYGTGTACACATAAAAGAGCATGTGTGAGGAAGGGAACTCTCAGTACAGCATGCTTTCTAAGAGACTCTGTTGTATATTAATGATAACCTCATTTATTTTTGCTGGTATAAAGTATGCTTGTAAAGCTAATATTGATAGTTGCCCGAGTCTCTTAAAGCCTGCAAATTGACTAACTACACACAACTAAATTATGGAAACACAGTTGTGAAGGATGCTTTCTCTAAAGCATTGACTCATGTAATTGATGACAATAGTTTCCTTTTTAACTGATTGCTACTAGATATAGTGGGAGACAGCATGAATTGCATATCCTCTATTGCTAAGTGATAGCTAAGATTAAGCAGATGCTCACTGGGGTATTATCCCTTATGCAAACAAATAATAATTTCCTTCATAAGCAACCTGACTCATAAGAAATTATATATATGTGGGCTGTGTCATCCATTCTGAATTTCTTGCCCACCTGAAAGGACGCTCAGGGACTCTCACTTATACCTGAGCAACTCAAGAGAGACCACACTGAAGTTAACAAGATTGTACCTGGGTGGGGTGATAAGGCAGGATGGGGAGGGGAGTGTGAAAAAATGGGAAAAACTAAGGACCTGTATTGAGAATATCTTACTGGAAAGCTGCAAAAGCTAATGAAAGGATGGCTGTGATCATGTGATTTTTTTGCACACTAAATGTGCAATTCTTTGCCCACTATAAGGAGACAAACTGGCCTAGATAAGAACAAAACAGAGGACTTGACAAGGAGCAATGAACATTAGCGTACAGCTCTGAAGACTACAATCCTACTCTGCTCCTACACCATAGCCTTCTTGGTCATCATTGAGCAAATTCCTTAGTCGAAGTTCATCATACGCATTTGAGCGTCTTTTCTCCAATGACTGTATATGTGTGCACTATAATTTGCAGCAGATTTTTCACCTACTTGCTTTCTTCACTACAATTCCTACCAAAATAAGTACTTCTGAGGATTCAGATCTTGAATCTAATCGTTAAAATGGAGCTTACAGCACTCCTCTCTTCAATAGCTTGTGACAGAAATAAGTGCCTGCAGGATTTTGACATGCTGATGCACTACTGTAATTGCAGTGCAGTCAATGTTAGCTAGAAAGGCAAATGGCCAGTCTCATAATAGGACCTTTGCAAGCTTTGATGTGTTAATGTCTCAAAAAGCACCTAAGAAGAGAACTATCTAAATAAGTTTGGAAGAATTTCAATAGAAGACTGGTACAGGCCATGTGGGAGCTCTCAGAATAATTAGGCTCATTAAAAAAAAAGATATTAGAAAAGTTCAGTTAGACAAAGACCAGTACATCTATTAAAGCTGCTGTTTACATGGGTTTTTATAAGAGGCACTCTCACAACCACAACTATTTCATTATGAACAGCAAGTATTTAAAGCTACATTAAAAAAAAAAAAAAAAAAAAAAAAAAAAAAAAAAAAAAAAAAAAAAAAAAAAAAAAAAAACACAGGGTCCAGTTGCAGGCTAAGTATTATTTGCACAAGTTTATCTTGGGGGTATAACGCATGGGTGTGAATAAAGTCGAATCAAACTGCAGGCAGAGTCTTCCTCATGGGCTACCCATTTCCATAACACGAAAAGATGATTCCTGTTTTTCCCCTTTAAAAACCCCTCTCGTTTGAGGGCTGCTTGCTGCAGCCACCCCTTCGTTTCAGCCTTGAAGCAGCAAGTTAAGGGCGCTCATAAAACATGACAAACTGACTTCCACTGGTCCCCCTACCTGCCAAAATACCCACCCCTTGCACAAGGAGGCTATACCCTTGAAATGAAAGCTATTTCCATTGGAATAAACTGCTACAGCGGCTCTACACTGTGGTGGAGCACCACAGAAACTGYTACTGGAGGTTATTAGCACTTGCTTTAGAAAAGGCATTTCTCCTCATCCCAGACCTAAGCAGTAATGAGCTCTCCAGCGGTCACCCTCGGCCATGCAAAATACAATACATTCAGCGATGGTAACTTCAATCGCAGCGAAGAAGCCCATGCAGCCACTAAATCCCCTTTCATAAGCCCTCCTACTCCAGGACTGCCAGAAAGATATCGCTTAGTGCCAAGCGGACAGGACTGCTACTTCTGCATGCCAACGGAGCTCACTTTCCCAGCTTGTCTCTCACATGGCCTGTCCTTCTCCTAAAAGGTAGCATGTTGGTGCAGTAGCACTTAGTGACATCCTACTAAAAAGCTTCTTGCCATTGATTATGACTTAAATAATATTTAACACAAATTTGTCTAAGTAAAAAGTCCAAGGCTTTCAAAGGAAGAAGCTGAGAACATAACACTTAATGTACACTTTTTTTGCAATTAGAATTTCCTGTTCATTTACGGCTTGAGTTCAGCCATGCTCCTGATCTCTCGATCTGGACTCTATGTCCCTGTTTCTTTAAGCATCTTCTCTTTAGCACRCGCTCCTTAACTCAACAGCGGTACTTCCAGTGAGTGTGTTCTTCTCCTGTCCTTTTGCTTGGATTTTTTCAGTGGTTTTCCTATTTAGAGAGTATTTTAGCTAAAAGGTGATGAAGGATCACAAAACGCCTGTTGCTCAACGCCCACCTAGTAAAGTGAAGCCCCTCATGGCTCCAATCAGCTGACAAAAAACCGAAGACAGAAACAGGTTTTTATTTCAGTCCTGAAAAACAGAACAAACTGATCTTGCTTCTCCACGTTCAAGCCAACTCTTCACCAGCACCTCGGAAAGGCAAACAGCCACAGCTTTATCGACGAGGGCGATGAACCCTCTTCCTCAGCACGGGCTTTGCCCTGGGCGTGCTGAGGGAGGCCCCAGTGCAGCAGAACCGGTGCCATTTCCAGCACATGACCGATCCCACTGATTTCACCGTGCTTAAGTGCTCTCCTGGATCGAGTCCCAGGTCATCACGCGACACTGACTGCGAAGGGGTAACTGCTCGCTCCCCGCCGAGGAGAGGCCAGTTCTCGGCAGGAACGTCGCCCTCACTGCCGCTGCGTAGACGCGAGCTGCTCCAAGGGCTACCCGGGCCGAGGCTGCTGCTCTCTCGTCYGCTTTCGGCGCGCGTTTTGGTTCGGTACGAAATCCGTATTTGGGTTGTGTGATCATTCTGCCCGCCCTCACCTCGATAGCCTGGAAGCTCCCGGCAGCAACAACTGTGACAAGAGGCCTTTTCCACAAATAATTCCCAATTTTGAAAGCCTCCAGAGGGGATTCAGTCTTAATGCAGACAGACTACCCATGCCGTAGGCATTAACAAGTTCGTAAAGACSCCTGCAACACAACAGACATCACGGTTAATGAGGGACTGCTTGCTTAGGGGGTAAGGGGCAGGAGGCAGAAAGGCACCCGTTAGTGAAGAAGTAGGTATGCTGGGACATAAAAGATCTGGAAGGTTATTTTACCCAGAGTAAAGGTAAGCTCTGCAGAGGGGCAGCTCATTGTTCTGTTTTCATAAAGTCATTTAAGTAGCAAATGGCCCCTGAAACCGATACTATGATTTGAGTCATGTTGGAAGACATATTGAATTAATGATGCAGGTGTGGGTTGTTGTTCCAAAAAACTTTTTTATAGCAACAGTGGGAGAGGAGGGGGGAGAAAGCTAAATGAAAAGATTTGGTCTATGTTGTTTTTCTAATATTTGAATTTTAGCTACGATTACTCTTTCTCCTCTCTTTAATATATTGTTTTAAATAAAAAATGCTAATAAATCTTGAGAGAAATATGTCATAGTGGAGCTTAAAAACTGTAGTGCAATATATAGCAGTTCATAAAATATTCTATTCAAATAGCCAAAATTGTAGTGCATTTGGAGCAGAAGTAGTTAACTGCAGGAACAGCATTTTATTAGCTACTAAAATTAAGAAAGAGTACTGCTGTTTCACAGCCAGATAATTAAGTACCATTTTCTCTTGTTTAATACTATAAAATTAAACTTCCTGTTTAAATGGCCTGGTGGGGACTGTAGGCAAAGGGTCGTCTGATGAGCCCTCCGGGCACCTCCAGAAACACAACATAGCACTTATTCACACAAGACTTTAACAGGGTGGAAAACACTGATTGAATAAAAAATGCTGCAGTAAGCGAAAAATTGCAGGTAATAAATCAGAGATCCATTTTTTCACAACATTTTGGTTAATCCATTAAATCTCATTGCAAAGGAGTCTATCAGAAACAGAAGCCACTGCCTGCATTCTACATCTCCAAATGTTATTAAAACTGTATAAGCAGTGAAAGAACTCAATTAAACTCAGTGCATTGACGAGATGTTCCAGTTGCTCCTGGCCCACCAACTTCTCCTGGCTTCTCTTGTTGGCAGCAGYTTTGCTAAGTGTTCTTTAGGAGGGATTATACTCTAGCGCTTCATTAGGGTGAAAGCTTTCTCCATGTGATTTTACAATGTGTTTTTTTACTCAATATCTATCCAAAATTAAATATTAGTAGCAAAATAATGCTTAGGTTAACCACTTAAAATAGGTGCATGCCTTTTACCCAGTCTAATCCTGTTATGAATTTGTATGCTGTAAATGAATATTGCTTCTGTTTTGACTGAGAACCACAAATACTGCAAAGAGAATTATCCTACTCTTGCAAATATGAAAGTGAATTCTGACAGGCTATAATTAAATGGTGAATTTACACTACGTAGCACCCTATTAAATGAAAGATTGCTGTACAAGGCAGGCAAAACTCTCACCATTAATTACCCAGACTGTTTCTGAATATTATAGGGCTCTTTATTGGTTCACATCTAATGTGCAAAAGATGGAGGGTGCAAATGCAGCAGTGCATGTTACAGCTGCCCTACTACCAGGCATCTCCTAAACACAACAGGAGCAGAGCTCTTCAAAATCTAGAAGACTGCATTTTAGCAAACAGGTATTCTGTCACTCAAACCAGAAAGCCCCACATCTGGCTTGTTCGTGCACAGCGTAAAGGCCAACCAACAGACCAGCTTACAGTTTGAGTTATAATTTACATTCTATTAAAAGTTAGAGCGATTAAAGTCACCCATGACGGCTTACTAAGTAATAGAATATTGTGTCTTCAGTTTTACCAGACACTACAAATGCAATTGCCGTTGGTCTGTTCAAATATTTTTATGTTTTATCCAAAACCACATACTAATAGAACACTTCCATATACCACAGAAGTACCAAAAGAAAGAATAATATTATGGTTAAGACACTTCATTAGAATTTGGGAGATCTAAGACCATTCCTTGCTTTGCTGATGTCCTTTGGACCCTGCACAAACCACTCTGTGGGAACTCATCCCCACGACACATTAGCACCCAGAAAACAAGGTGCCTGATCTAAAAGAGTCACTTAAAATCCTCCCAGGCTGGGGGAATGTGTGTGTGTGTAGACAATTAAAGTGGGATGATTCACTGCAGCTTAAAAATAATATTACACCTTGTAATTGTTCCTGTCTTACTCATTCTCCATCAATTTTAGAGGACACACAGATTTGGAGATTTGACACTAGACATCTGCTTCTGAATCACTGATGTTAGGAAAGACATCAGACTCTATAGGTGTCTACTTACATGCTTATTAATACCATTTCCTTTATTCTAGAGCAGACAGACTCTTGGAGCTGTGACTGCAAGTACATGGTGCCTGCTGTTACAAGGCCATCATTCCACAAAGTCTGCAGATACAGAGCTACCATCCGCTCACACGAGCTACACTTTTCCTTTAAGAGAAAGGCTTTTACACTACTTTGTAGGAGGAGATGATCAGATCCGGGCAGAAGAGAGTGTTCCAGTTCATGAAGGACTATGTGATTTTAGAATCAAATAATCAAACTATCAAATAAAAGTCTAGGTTAATTAAAATGTTTGATTATATCAAAACATAACTTCAGTTTCAAATGTCTAGTAGAATTATATTATAGAAAAAGCAAAAAAAAACTTCAGAATAAATCATTGAAAATCGCTAGTGACACYTGATCATTGTATGGAAGTAGGCTGCTTCTATTCTGCGAGAATATTTTGCTTACATTTTAATTCCAAAACAAAAACTCTGGAAAACTCAGYCAAATTTTATGAAGCATTTTGATGTAATGTGATTTTAGCAACATTTCTCAGTCTAACACTGGACTAAAGCTGCACATTGTTTGCAACAAATCTCAAAAGGTGAGATTTGCSCTTCTCAGCTTTCATCCACGATTTAAAGTTAACCTGGCTACTTGAAACTTCATCAACACATTAAGAACCCAGAGGAGTCTTTTTTTATTATTATTATTTATTTTTATTTTTTTTTTTGGTGTGTGCGCAAATGGGCAAGGGAAAGAACAAGAGGCTGCCTGGGTCAATCTTACTCGTTACAGTTTCCCATGGCTTTCAGAAATCCAGGTACAACATTCAACTGGCCAAGCATTACATAATTCCCTCATGCAACCCAGTAGACCATTTTCATGTCATCTCACTTAAGACAGGAACTAGAAATACAAAAAAAAAAGCCATGTAGCATTCTGTCATTTCTGCCCACGAGCACAACTTTTCACTCAGCAAAACAATGACACTTCAAACACACTGTATTTGTCCAGGTGGTGACAGCACTTCCTACTGAAGAAATCAACATTCAGTTTTAGAAATAAACAAACCAACCAAAATCCTTGCTCCAGCGTTTCATTCCAAAAAAGACAATATTGTGCCAACGAGAAGGATACTTTTCTCACTTGGCCTGGAGAAGATTGGCTAGCTCTATTAAGGTTCATTAGTGGGGAATCTTTTCAGTATTCAAACATACTTTCCTAGTTTAACTTTACAACAGGCACCTAAAGTGTCCCATTGCACCTACTCCAACTGTCTGTAGGATACAGTAGCTGTGACACTTTACTGAAGGCTTTGCTTGCAAAATCCTTCTGTGCATTTATGGTAATATAACACTACATTTTCATAAGGAAATACATTTCAAACCTTAAAAGAGAAAATAAAGTCTTTTATGTTGCTATTAAGTTTTTGAGTAAAGCCTGGTTATCAGATTTCATCCTTCTGTTCTTCTGGGGCCATTGCATCAGATTGCTCTCAAGATAAGCCACTGAAACTGCGGGATCTCCTTCATGCATCCTGTGCAGAGCACTGAGGGAGCTCTTGGCGAGAGACTAAACAGTTGAACTGCGCTGCAGTGAAGAAGTGCTTTGCATTATAGCAATAATAAGCTGCTTCTAGAAGCAAAATCACGCTATGTAATGTTTAGTCTCATTTAATCTAATATTGGTTGCTAATGGGCTCTGATCTTGCTTGTATATGCAAGCAATTCATTCCAACTGGCCAAATGTTGAGATTAACTTTTGCATTTCATTTGGAGTGCTCTATACTGGATACCTGAGTAGGGCATATGGGTTAGTTTTAAACCCAAATATCAGGATCTGAAAATACAGGAGTTAAACCAATACTCTAAGCTTTTCCCCATTACTTCCTATTAACTTAGCAGAGGATAGCAAGCATACCTTTATTCCAAGGTCAGGCAACAAGTACACACAATGTAAGGTTTAAATCTTAAACAAACAAAAACTCCCCAAAAAACCCCAAACTAAGAAAGCCACCAATATTTTAAAAATCTTACCATCTGACTTTAAGAATGTCTGTGACAGAAAGGAGCTAGCAGAACATACCTATCAGATTTTGTTTTGCTGAATTGCAGTGTTTTAGAGAAGGGGTGGTGGTGGGGGGGAAGCAGTGCAGAGGAAAAGTAAATTAAGTCTCTTGCCTGGGCTTAAATGGACACAATTTCTTTTACACAAGGTGTTAATAGGTAATAATGGTATCTATGAATAAAATTGTTTTGATTGCTCCTTTTATTAAAAAAAAAGCACACATCTTTATTTCACTCTGCAGTCAGATAATTTTTTCTGTTTGATTCACATGGTTCTCAGCTGTACTTTCTCAAACTGCAATTGCTCAGATACACAAAGCATTGAAATTAAGTTGGGAATATACCTCAAATCCATATACCTAGAAAGCTTTTGACACAACAGGTTATGTGGCAATACGTACAGCATTGGAAATACAGTACCACAAAGTTACTCTCACATTTTCAACAACAGATTGTAGCCCAAAAACATAACAGTAAAAAAAAAAAAAAAAAAAAAA
>NW_028186373.1:924870-1021036 GCF_003343005.1 Rhea americana | reverse complement strand
GATGGCTTAACTGCAGAAGAAAGTGTCTGCCTTGAAAATAGCATACACGTCAAACTTTCAGTACTAGGCATCTTCCTCATCTACCCTTTTTCTCAGCCATAAGTAATACTGTTTTCATAGAAGAGTTCCCTGGAAATTTCATTTTATATCTCTATTACCACATACAGTAGACAGGACAGCAAAAGGGCTTTGGAACTAAACCTCCAAACTGCCTCCCCATGCTGACACTGAGATGGGATTTGGTTAGTTACTAGAAGCTCAAGCCAGCTTTACTGAAAGTCTCTTGAACACAAAAACAGTTCAGACAGACTTTCAGTGAACCTGAGATAAACTTCAAGCCCCCAAAGCATACTCAAACAGACACATTGTCCGGGTGAGTTTCAGTGTGGAATTTTAGGGTCCATTAGCACAGCGAAAGACCTAAGAAACAGAAACCAGTAGGAAGTCCTCAAAATCTGAGCCAACCTGCCCTGCCATCAAGCAATGCTACAGTCATTCAGCTTTTTTTTTTTTTTTAACCTGCCTCAGTGAATCCTATTTTTATTCTTCTTAAAATTCATTTAAAATCATTGTTATTGCACAGACCCACTCCCTTCAGCCATGTTCTCTTCTGAATACCAGGCAAACAGACCAGTAATCTCGGCATGAGACTCCCTAATTGGCTGCAGAGCACTRCCCCAGCCAACATCTGCAGCTGGTTTCAGTGATAATAAATCAGGGGTGAGGGGGTTTCAGCATGGCAAGCTGCCAAGGAGCTTTCTTTTCCCCATTTAACCAAGAAAGCTGAAGACAACAGGGAGGACTGAGACAGCTCCGGTGCACAGAGGTGGTTAAAGAAAGAAAACAATCAGGTATATCTAAAACTAACCAGTCTCTACTCCAGCTTCCAGCTTTCTAAGGAGCAAGCTGGACTGTGTTTCACACAGGCCAGATAGCGAATGTCTCTCTTCTACCACTGAGCAGCAGCTTGTCCAGGAAGCCCCAACAATACCAAGCACTAAATCAAGGGCAACAACGCAGGAGAAATTGCCTCTCGGAGGCAGTGAAGGGATCCCAGCCCAACCCTAAGAGAATGTCAGAGCTGCCCAAATTCATGGTTGCTCTGTGATCACCTAACAGTCACTGAGACCAGCTCTGCATGCAGGTTTACATTCATCAGATTGAACGCCCAAACCCAAATGCTGGATTTCTCTAGATGCCTGTAATACTGACAGCTCAGTGCAGACCTTTGCTTAACATCCAGGTGACGGACTGTGGACCTGAAGAAATCCTAATTCTGAAGAGGGAAAAACAGACTACCAAAGGCTGGACTTGTCTGAAATCACTAAGAAACTGAAACTTGTAACTGACCGAACAGACCTGCTAATTAAAATGCCAGTGAGTCTTTCCTGTTGATCCTTGCATCATAGCTATATGCTAAGTTTTGGGGCTAATTTTTCAAATCAATCATATCGTGGGTATTAAATAGGGCAGAAAGGCTGCAACAGCCATGGCACAGAGCTSCACTTATTGTGCATTCATATCCATGCCGTAGATACATTCTTCCAAAGAAAGACACAGCAAAGAATACATTTCAAATTAAAACAACAACATGCTACAGCTTTCACTTATTACAAGSAGAAGCATCCAGGTCGGTACTAACTTTCCTTTTGCAGAAAAAGCCCTCCAAGTCCTTGCTTCAGAAAGGAGATATTATCTATGCTGGCTTGTCTATGCAGGGAAGGAGAACATGACCTCAGCGAGCTCTAACCCAGCTGTGGGATTCCTGCAAAGCCCTATCATGTCCTCAGTGTTTTCTCACTCACTTCTCCCTTCATTTCCCTTAATGCCAGGTTGCCCTAAGGTGCCCAGTGAGAGAACTTAACTCATGCCAGGGGAGAGAAGAGAAACTGGAAAAAAAGAAATGATTTAAGCCATCTCTGCAAGTGTGTTAAGCTTGGAGGTATACATCTGCAGCTGAGTAAGACCAGCTGAACTAGACTAAGTCCTTCTGAATCCCAGTGAGTAGGCCTGTTTTTGTTTTAGATTGGAGATAGAGGAGAGTAGTTTGAACAGCAAGTAAAGGCCTCAGTTCATCGTGCAGTGAAAGCATTCCCTCCACACAGATAGAAATGCTATTGACTGCCAAATAGCTATGATGGAAGAGACCTCAAATTTGCTTTTGCAATATACATTTCCCCTCCTCCTCAAGCCCTTAGAAGACCCTTCCAAAAGCAACATGTGTTCCTGAAGACATTCCTAACATCTTTTAAAAAGCCATCTACAGATGCATAGAACAGAAACCAGCAAAACCTATCATTCTTCCCATGGCTTTATACAAGACCTGCTCTTCGATGCATAAAAACAGTCTACATGAGTTACAGTGCAACAGCAATTATACCAACTGCTGAGGGGAAGACTATTTTAAAGAAAGCAAATTCCAAAAGAGAAGCAGAAAGAGAAACAAAACTGACTCCAGTATCGTCCACATCTCAATAGAAACAAAATGGACTCCAATAATATCCACATCTCAATATTCTCCTCACATTTTAGAAGTCTTCACCATTCAAAAAGCAACCGCTCATGAACTGCAGACTCTCTAATTTTCAAGCTTGCTGGTGTATACCAATTCATTTTGGCAAACAATTTCTACCCATAGTCTTTATACTAATTTTTACCCTCCCTAGAGCAAGCCAAACACCAAGCTTCATCAAAAAACACCAGCAGTAATAATTAGCACAATTCAGAACACGTCCCACCTCTTACTGCAATGCCACCTTTGACAACTGCAAGCAGTCAGCTAAGTCAGCTATTACACAACTTGCAAGTAGTAATGCACATTTGCAAAAAATAACATCTAGCAGGAACTATTTCTTGAGCTTATTTAAACCCTAAAACCTGTGGAAGGAGCTGCACATGATATCCTGTTTGAAGGCATTTCCAATGTAAATTAATGACTTGAAGGATATCTCACAGCAATAATGATCTTATTGTGCTAAAACTCTGCAATAGCTGAAATGACTTATAAATTCCTCTAATGGATTTAGTGGTTAGCATTCTGAATCACTGTTAACCAATGCAATGCCTTCTGAGTTCCAGCACCAGATTAGAAGAAACCATAAAGGCTTTCTTCAACTTCCCTGGGTGGTTTGGAACCACCAGTGAAGAATGTTCCCTTTCTGACTCAGTGGAAAGCAGAGCAGCCCTGGAGGTGATAAGTCTAAATTTCTGGGAAGGCAACCACATTTTGTCTGGGCACCTCATTTCCAACACTCAGCTCAACAGGGATGCTGGAGTGTCCAAGCAGCAGGAGAATGAGTTGCATACACCAAGTAGGAAGGTGAACTCACTGGCAAGATGAAAACTGCTCCCCCTAAAGCCAACTGAGAATCCATCACTGACTTTATGAAAAGCATGATCTGATCAAAAAAAAAAAAAAAAAAAAAAAGGCAAAAAAAAGCAAAAACTTCTGAAATCTTAGTAAATGACATATTGTATGCAATGTAAAGATAAGGCTCATTCTTGCTCTGGTTAAAACCAGCAGTTTTGTAAGTGCATACACTACATGTATACAGTGCATAGTTGAAAAGATATCTAACAGAACTTCCCCGCAAAAAGTTCTGTCAGCAACTGAAAAAAGTAGTCTGACTCCTTCTTACCTGATGGCCCAACTGCACACAACACATTTACTTGGGACTTAGATTTCAAGAATTTCACCAACATTATCATCATTTGTATACAAGCCTTCCTCACTGTATACTCTAAAGACATAATATATATATATAACAACACTATTTTATATACCATCTGTATTTTTTGATGTTTAAGATATAGTTAACAAAACATTTGATCTGAACAGGCTTTGTGTTCTATTATGAATTTAATGGACAAGTCAAGCTTAAAAATAAGAGTGACTAAAAGTATTAGCAAATCCACAACCATTTTGCAAATGAAGTCTCAGCGAGTTTATTGTTGTGAAGCCTGACTGAGAGGAAGTCAGTGTTTTCAGCTCTGTTTCCTTTCGAGTTGCACAGATTTGTTTGAACCCCTAATTCAAAACACAGCTTTAACTTTTCCAGCCCACATGGAGAGAAAATGCTGGTGTAAGTAAATCACCAGTAGTTGATAATTAATTATTAATGAGAACCTTGGAGAAGTGGTGCTACAGAGCTGTATACATCTCTGGCAATGGTCATTCTTATGAGATATTTCAACAGCAAGTAATGACCTCTCCACACATCTCCACATCCTAAAGCCCAGGCGCAAGCACGGGACACAGTTGCTACTACTGGCATTGATCTCTCTACCATTTTTTCTATTTGTGCCCAGTAGGATACTTGCCATGGAACCAGGTCAACACCTAGAGACACCAGGTTGCAATGTAGCAGTCACACAACAACAATCTTCCCAGCTTGCAAATGGCTACTTTAGTTCCCTTGTTCCTCTTTCCCACTATATGCTTTATTACTTCAGATCCCTTTTCTTGGGGACAAACTTTGCCTTCCCTTATTTCTAGCTTGTACACAGTGCTGAAAGACTGAAGAAAAAAAATTAAGTAAGAAGGAAATGTTTAAGGGTTCCTATTCATAACAAAAATACTTAAGGCAGCTCAGGCCATGAATCTTCCACAAGCAAGTTGAGATACACATAAAGAGCCTGATTCAAAAAAAGAAATGTGGAGGACTTTCATGGATGCCTGCTGTTCAGTGGATTTATGGGGGTAGAAGTTGGTATGTGGGTAGAGTCCAGGCAAGTAATTAGTTCCTTGCAGAACTGAAATACAGCGTTAACTTATGCCAATTGTTCAAAGGCTTTTTACCCAAACAGTGGGTTAGCAATAAGCAGGTCTGCTTTCACATTGTCCCGTGTCTGCTTGGTCCGGGGCTGAACACTGTGCTGAACTACCCACCCCTTGTGCGTGAAGATTAATGAATGATCATATCCTGGTTTTTAGTCAGTGGAGACATGTGCATCTAATTAAAGGATTCAGAAATCTGGGGAAAAAAAAAAATGTCTTGTGGCATTTTTCAAAGCTGCCCAAAGTTTTTGTTTGGTTTAATTTTCCAGATATGTCCATTTAATAAGGATTAGCTTATAAACTTTAGTTAGATTCTTCTATATATGTCAGCTTTTGAGTGAACTTAGTGGGGAAGCTGCTAAAATAATAAATCCTGTGGACTGAAATCATGTGTTTATCCATGGAACAGAAGCAGGCCTGGCCTATGGCAGAGAGGTGCCTTTGTCATCATGTCTCACTCTGACACATTTCAGGTTAGGTCCTCATCATCTGTCCTTTCAAATCTCAGATGATTTTCAACAAGTGTCAGCTCCTGCCAACCAAACTTTTTTTTTTTGTTGTTGTTGTTTGTTTTTTTTTTTAATGACCCTGGACTGGAACCCATGAACTGGGCCAGGACTGCCCATGTCACAGAAACACGAAAGACAAAYGAATTTCTACAAGAACTGATAGAAGATGAACAGAAATGTTAGAACTTCCTTTTACAAACTGCAGCTAGCAGCTTCTTTCTACACATACCCTTTCATACAAGAGACTAACCCTCCTCGGAGCCCTCCCACAACAGGCACCACCACGAAGGGCAGCTCCCCGACACACCAATRTGTTTCCACTAGGATGCTGTAACATAGCACAGTACATTTCTGCCAAGAGCCTTTGGAAAGGGCAATACGCTCCAGGGATTTAGCCCTCAACGAACAACAATAGTAAGATGTCGTTTTCAAGTTTTAAAGGAATCTTGGGCAGTTTTACCTCTATCCCAGTCTCTTCCTAGAGCCACCCGAGGTAGCTCAAACCACTCTCTCACTCCCCTTCCCACATTTCCTTACAGAATAAAAGACAAATACACTGTTGTGTTATTATGAAYATTGTACTTTGAATTGCTGCAAAGTAATACTGAGAAGCTACACTCACGTTCACAAGTCATGAGAGTCTGACAGCTTGTCTAGGACAGTCTGGGTTTCGCTGGATAGCCAGACGTGGAAATAAACTAAGTACACGTTAATCAGCCTGTGTCTGGACCAACAGTGATGGAGAATAAAACGATATTTAAGCCTACATAAAATGGTGAAACATTTTCATCCTTAATCTGAACCACCTCAACACTCAGCTGTGCTGACCACTAAGATTTTCACATATAACACTCCTAACATCCAAATTTGCTTGGACTTTCGATTATCCAGACAATAATGAAAACATGTTGGTGAGGCAAGCATCAGGTTACAATCACAAATTCTTACTTCAATAACAGCCATAAAACAGAGACCTAAAACATGTTTTTTGCTTTTCTTCCAAACATTAGCAACTCATCTGATACTTAGTCCAAGGATCTAGTTTCCTGCAGGCTGATGACATGTGAGACCACAACCCTGAGGCTGATATTAAATTATACATATATACATATATAAATATACAGAAAGAAAACCTGTGAAATTACAGACACAGATGTGTTGTTGGTGTCATAATTTTTTTCCATTAAACACTGTATTAGGCTTATCCCCTTTCTATACTTGAAAATCTACACATATAAAAGATGAATAGTAACTTCTCAAGAGGATCTTTGTGGTTTAACCTTGTTTCAGGAGGTCAGATGCAACATACAAACTATATTGGTACAAAGACGACTGTAAAACGGAATTCGCCTTTCGCTCTCTCTTCTAATGGAAAGGAAGCAAACTTTCACATTTCTGAACTGCTCCTGGCAGACTGGTCTCAGAGAAACCTGAAGTGCACATTTCATACAGAAGGAATGACCACTGACTGGTGTRGCCTCATACTTCTGAAACACTGAATCATAATCATTTCTGTTYGAAATATTCCAGGTTCCCACACCTTCCCACTATTGACCCACAACTTTAATAACTCTCCTATCTTCTCATTCACATAAAACTCACCTGCTTAGCAAATGAGGGTACAGGACTTCACTTGACAGCACTTTCGTCTCCTGTGTAGCAGGAAGAAGAGACTCCTTTTCCTGAAAAAGGATGGAAAAATAACAGTAAGAAACAGAAATGGTAAAAAGGGATATCAGAAACAGAAATCAACTTGCTGTGCTTTCTTGGCCACCCTTACAGCCCTGCATTCTCCTCAAYTGCAACTCGGGAAGCTGTATTTTATTTGTACCAATTCCCTTTTCTAAAATGGGCTCACGCGCTGATCTTGTTTCCCAGTATTGCCAATTCTTACACACCTATGACAAACCTATGCATGACTCCATAAAAGAGGACTTGAAGAAGAACACTAAAGAGTGAGTCTTCTAGCATTCGGGGTGGTTTTTTTTGTTGTTGACCCAAACACTCCTAGTATTGTGAAAGTACGCTTCCCTTTGCCTCAACAGAAGGGGTACATGCCTTGGTTCAAAGAGAAGCCCGAGACTCAGAGGCACCTATGTTCCCAAAATAAGAACCCTGATTTCCAAGCCCTCTACTTTAAGTATCTGAGCTARGAGTTTGGGACAAGGAACAACTATATTACTGCAATAAGTGTGAGACAGGGTGCAGCAACACTAGTATCAACTAGTAAGAGAGCCAAGAAGCGCACTAACTCCTGCYGTGCCACTCAGCGTTTTGCACAAGGCTCTTCGGCACAGTCTAGAGGCACCCATCCACAGCTTCTGTGTCACCTCTTTACCCCCCACTTCAGACCTCAAACAACCACAACATCTCATCCTCCCAAGACCGCTTGTGAAAAGGACTGAGAAAATGTTTCCTTGCAAAGGCACAGGGTGTTCGTCCCCACACAAGACCTTCAGCTTCAGCCCACAGAAGCTCCTTGCCACACAACCACCGGTAGCACAGGCAGACGCACGTACAAGCAAATCCCTGTACYAAACCCAGCTCCTCCCGCAGAGAGGCACAGTTAACGAAGTCGAGAAGGCTCTGTAGGCTCCCGCAGAAAAGCCTAAGCGCACCAGGGGAAACTCAAGGAGCATGGATCCTCCCCAACAAGAACATCGTTAACAAACAAAACAAAACAAAAACAACAAAAAAAGACAAGGCCTGACCGCAGCCTGCTTTATCAGAGCTCCCTGACCCACAGCTTGACCCACAGCTGGCCTCACTCTACCTTCCAAAGGGGCAAGGGACCTGCAGCTCACCTGGGCCTCCTCTGAGTTCAGTAACAGAGAAGGTTAACCCYTTGTCTGCTAGATTAAACTATGATGTAAAGTTCAGAACAACTAGGCCCACACTGAATTTGGTCTGCCAGGATTTCCGTCTTGGCTCAAATAAAATAACGTTGATAATACTAAAACTAGAAAGGAAGCACTGCTACGTACTTCAGGATATTACTGATACTCTACAGGCCGGGGACTTCTTATCCCACCACACTGCAGGAATTCAGTGCAATTAGGGCCGAGAGCCTGTGATCGAGGTTTGGATCAGGTGTTTCTAGTAGTTTGCTGGCTGCGGTAAGATACTGCGAGTAAGCAGCCTGTCCTATAGCAAAATCATCTTGTCACAAATATCTGAGCATAGAAAGCAATTCCCATCACCACAATATCAGAGAGTTAGAACAGATATCCAGCAAGTGGCATTTCCAAAGAGAGAATGTCCCAAATCATTACTTTCTGATAATAYGCTCTCAGTAGCATAATGCCATGCCACTGGAAGTTCTCAAGGAAAAACTWCTTTCTCCAGATGCTTAACAGGCAAGACATCTGCAAGCCTTATGAATTTTACAGTCATCTGAACAGAAACACAAAGCGTAAGAATTTCCAAAGGAAGACACCAGCAGCAATACAATAAAGATCTTCATTATTTTTCCTTGACATTTTCATGACAGAATTCATGTAGAACATCATAAAAACACAAGGCATGTTTACTAGATGTTTTATAGTTCAATAAAACATAAATAAACAGCTTTTAGATCAAAGCCACATAAACAAGAGAAACATCGTAGCTTCTGAGACTAAGCTAATAATCATATAGTCTTAAATTGAAAGAAATATTGTCACTCCAGTTTTAGTCTGGAGGAATCCCATCTTAAAGGCATAGATACCTAGCTTATATCTGACTTCTAATTTCATAAATATTTTAACAAACTAGTACAGTTGAAGTATTTTGGTTTTTAGAGTACCACCATCYTTCTCGTGAAATCTTTTGTGATGAGATTTTTAGGTCTATAAATAAACCAATGAAAATAGGGGTAAATAGTAGTGTTTCCAGGTAAGCTTAGAGTTGCATTTCTAAGCACATAATACCTCTGCCTGAGTACCAAGCTCATCACAGTAAGTGGTCAGTACCAAGCAAAAGGATCCAGCTTTCCTTAAGTCAGTGAAGAGGCTGTTATTGACGTCAGACATCTTTGGATCAAGTCCCGGTCTTTTGGGGCAGTATGAGTCACTCTAAATACCACTTTAAAAGGAGCAGCTCTGCCTAAACTTGCAGCCATCTCATAGACATATGTCTTCCATCTCACTTTTTCTTTTCTCTTGGATGTAACCTGAATTTACAAACAGAAGAGTGACAACTCACAAGATAATCCCACTGATTTTACTCACATTGGTCTTGTTAAACGTGTGAGCATTTGCAGGCTGTGACTGCATGTGATGCCCTCAACCTTCCCAAACGTGCAYATAATACCATGTCGGGCTAAGTTTTCTTTCTAACCTTCACATCCAAAGCCTCACGTAGTTTGGCTGCCATCTTGATAAACCTTTTCTGTGTCAGTGCAAAAGAACAGCACACGATGTGAGACATGTGGCTTCTTTATTAGGCCCATACTTTGGCTTGCGCCAGAATAAACTCAGTGCATACCTGCACACATATTCCAGGATCTTGTGTGGTTTGCCTTTTTCGTTCTTGCCAGAAACCATGTGGATCATGATTTTTAAGCATTATTGACGATCATGCCTCAGTCCGCTTCCTGGTCTGCATTTTATATTGTRTTCTCTGCATGGCTATAGGCTTTTGCAGTTATTTTTGGTCCCATGTCTCCTAATATGGGGTGGCTGAAACTAGAAATACCACTCAGAGTTCATCTTGGTGTACATTTACTTATCTAATGCCAGGAGTGCTGCTGGCCACTCCTAAAAATAGTCATGTGTCCATCACCACTTAAACAGAACAAAAAGTTAAACCTTCTGTGTGCCTGGAGTTATCCTGGCAGGCTTCTCCATACCCAGGAGCATGAGGATACAGGGCTCAGGAGAGGCTGGGAGTTTGACTGCTGGCATTGCAGATTTACAGCCGTTTGYTCTTGGTTCCAGTAGAAAGACAACGGCAGAGGACAGGCTCTTTATTCTTTTAGCACCTGCCTATTCCATCAGTGCACACTGTAAAGGGACTGCCCTCCAAGTAGGGAGGAAGAAGCATTTTCCAGAGCAGTCGACAAAACAAAAGTCTGATCAGCTCCAATATCTCAGCTAAAAGGCATCAAGTAAGTCCCACTGCTGACCAYGAAGCTCTTAGAAAGGTGACCTTCAGCAGCTAAGCCAAGCTGGCAGGTAGACCACTGACCCACTGTCAAGATCACTGTTTCCCCAAGTTGAATAAATCTCTCTTTGCTACGGGTTCTCACCTGGCCTTGAAGTGCCATCCTGGTTTTATACGGCCCAAAGTGATACAACTATGCTCCCGCAGCCATTGCTCAGTAATTCAAATGTATCAATGGCTGAGCACTAAACCTCACTGCAATCCAGGATCTCTTCCAGCCTCRAGGATTCCCAAGTCATGCTTGCTCAAGTGTACAAATGGAAACAACATTTTCCTGCCTGCCTTTGTGGTGACTGTGCCCAGCACCTGAAGGCCAGGCTGTGCTTTTTCTGCCTCACACATCATCACCCTCAGCCTGAATTAACTGGCAAGACTGGTGATGATGCGTGAGGCCAAACAGAATCCAGTCTGAGCTGCCAGGGATGCCTTAGCTCTGTGGTGCTGACAAGGCTGGAAAAAACTGCAAGCGGATCATAGAAAGTTGGATCCTAAATCACTCAAATGAGTCTGAGCTGCAGGACTGGGTCCCAGAAACAGACAGGCATTGCTGGCGCGAAGACAGAGAGGGATGAATTATGACTGCACCCCAAAATTGCTGGCCTTGGCTGAAGGAAAGGTAAGCTATAGCATAGCTATTGGCATCTCTCTGATCTTAACATTGCTACTCTGGTGTCCCCTCTCTCCGTGGGTTTACAGCTACCCAGAGGACTATTCTGGTTTGTTGTGGCACACAAGAGAAACACTTACAGTAGCTGCCAGACTTTGCTGTCCTTCTAGGGGAATGGCTATCCTTTACTTGCTAAGAGAGGCACAGGACTATTCAGCCTGGGTAGCCCAATTTCTCAGCCTCATTCCACTGTCACGGTTATGTCAGGGGTAGGGAGCAGAAGAATGTGGGTGGAGTGGTCCAGCTTTTGGTAGACACTTGTTTTTTCTCAACTCCTTGTTTTCCTACCAGAGAGAGTTCTGCACTGAGATGGCTAAAACATCCTGGCAGCAGTTTTCCCCTGARATTGGCCTAGCGAATACATGAAGCCTCTCAGAGCAGATACAGTGGATCAAAGAACATAAGAGAAGGAAAATACTTCCAGGCTCATCTTCTGCATTCCTAGGGCAGACCACTGTGCTCTAGCAGGAAAAATGTCCATTCTAACAGCATTGAAAAGGCACACCCTTTTGCATTACTGTCCCATGGTGGCACGGACAGACCAGGTTGTCCTTGTGTACACAGTGGAGCGGGTAATTTTATACCAAATGTGCTTGTCTAAAAATATCTCACTTCTGTGTTTTTTGACCATATGCCCAGGATCATGAAAAATTTTCCGTAGGAAAAAAAAACTCAAAAAAAACCCCGTAAACTCATAACATCTTGGAATGATTTGACCACTTTCTTCTTAGGACATTCTCTCCTTTTATAACTTGATGGAGTTTCTCCTGAATTTAAAACATCAATTTGGCCTAACATGAGGGGAGTGTTCATTCTTTCAAACCATAAAGATCTGAGACTATAAACTGTTGTTTCTTATATGTTTCATGGCAAAAGGCATTCAAAGCATAACATTAACACAAAGTATTTTTGTAAAACAATCTGGGAAGTGTAATCTCTGTAAGAGCTTTTTTATGCACCATGGCTAATTGTTCCTGACAATATGATTTTACATCAGGCACTTTTTGTAAATTCAACACCACTCAAACTTTATAGCAGGTAATATTCCTTACAACTGCTAAAATCTTGACTGCCTCTAAATTACTGTTGTGGAATGATGTTAATTTTTTCTTTAAAGACAAAATATTCAGACCGAATTCTCTCCTCTCTTGCAGCTTCTACCATTATATACAACTCTGTGGAATGCTTCCACAGCAGAATTCCACACTCAGCCAGAATAAGCTTTTTACACATGTTTTTTACACATCAAAGAGCATTGTGTATTTCAACAGGCCAAGGTCTTGTGTCCTAGCTGCTGCTGCTGGAGCCGTGTGATCGTAACAGCCTTGTGGAYGTCTTTGCAGGGGAAGGATGGAGGAAGATGCAGACATTTCTAGTTTTGAGACTGAAGTGACTCCTAAAAACTTAAATTCTAAAAGCATTTTAAATAGTTACATTTAAAATGTCATGAGTCTGTGGAGCCTGACTCAGGATTACTTCATGCTTGCTTTCAGCTATATTAAGCTGAGGATGTCAATGTGAATCATGTCAATGATTTTTCTAAGCAGCTATCACCATGCACTCTGTTCCACAGGCAAAATTCCCACTTGGAACATGGACTGGAGAGCTAGGAACATGTGGGCAGACTCTGCGGAGTTTCTGCAGGCCTGACTGTGCTTAGAGCCTAGCTTGTGCTTAGAGCACTGTCTGGTTCAGTCTTTTGTCCGCACACATTGCTCCTAAGGGCATAAACTGCTACTCCTTGGAGCAACTTTGCTATCATCTCTCCTGACTACTTCCTGATTTGGATGCCATAAGCCCGGCAGTGTGACATGCCCCCTCAGCCTCACATTCTGGCTTTCCGGAGCTTTGCTCTCAGGGCTGTGTTTAACATTTGAAACTAAAGGCCAGGTCTCAGAGTGCAAAATAAATTCATACCAAAAAAAAAAATCAAAAAAACAGTTTTATCTGGTTAACAATTCCTCTGCTATCATCCATGCTTTAAATCAGTGCCACAACTATCAGGCAAATCACTTTTGATAGTAAATCCACAATTCATTTTCCTACTTAACACATACACYTCCCAAGTTAGGCAGGAAGGTTGTGTTAATGACTGATAAATTATTTTTCCTTCGGACAGGTTTGACTTGGTCCAAGTTGTATGGAACTGAGCAGGAAAGGTAAGATATGCTGTCAGTTGTTTGCTCATCAACATAAGCTTTCTGTATTCTGCTATGTTTTTCACAATTTTATTAATTTTGAAATCATACAGAAAATGAAATCCAAACCAATATAATGTGTGCTAGGTTAATTTAAAATGCTCTCCTGAGAAAACTGGCCATATTGTGGTAAATAAACCAATCAAGAAAAGAGATGCTGTGTTCTGTTCTGTCGGTCAGTTCACATGTATCTTAACGTACAGTATGTCCCAAGGACATTGCCTGTCTCTGTGAGATGTACAAAGTTCCTAACAAAGTGTGAAACCCAGAGGCAAGCTGAAACTTGAGCTGTGTAGACTACTGGCGGTCTGCAGTTGTGTTTTTCAGTGAATATCCCCAGTTTCAAAAACATAACACCTGTGTAAGACACAAGCTCCATTCTCACAATACTTCAAGCTAGTTTGCTTTTGTATGAAGTCCACTATGGAAATCTGCACAGCTGTAAAATCCACCCGTGCAGGTTTCCAAGTCTGCAGAAACGGAGCTATAAAAAATGTGAGTGATACAGGACTGTTTCACTGGGGCTCTCTACCACTAGAAGAGCTTAGATTCATGTAAAACGTAAGATGGCGTTCTTGACCACATATATTCATTAAAGTTCCCATGGCACTTTCTCCTGCTGTAGAGGTATTAGAGATATTCTCCAATTTGAGAAATTCCAGAAGCCTAAATTCCTCCTGAAGCTTCATTTGAATAGAACAGTTTACACTCCACTATGCCCTGTGAAACAGCTGCCACTTTTTGGACAGAAATGTTTTAATTTCTGTGGCGGCTGCAGTGTCCCTTCTTTGAGAAAGTTCTTAGAGTAGATTTCAAACAAGAAGCGTTTGATGGACATCCTCGCATAAAATGTTAATAAATAAATGAATCATTTTGAGTCCAATGAGTGAAAACACAAGGTCATTTCCAGATGATGTTCCTATGGGAAGGCTGTGTTGTAACTGGAATGATTTGCTCTTGTAGAATTTTCTTACAAGTCCATGAGATTACAAGATGCATAAATGTGTCATGTGCCCAGCATCCAGTATGGGAACTTCTGCATTCAGAGATACACAGAGTTACAAGAGCTCTGGCTTTGCTGGAGTAAATCTTTATTGAAGAAAAAAAGAAACAATCCCTTCTGTTGTTTCCTCTTTCAAACCCCACTCGACCCCAGCAGGAGCGCATTAATATACCTACACCATCCTTTMTAATTAGAGTAAAGGTAATAAATCTGATACATAAAGCACAGTCAATTTATGAGTATTTCTTACAAGAAATTCTTTAAACCCACAAAATTTAATCTGGAAAAGGTTGGTCCTTCACTTGCAAAATCTTCATATTGCATCGTTAGAGGACATGGTTGGYGAGGACAAGGAGATTCTTTCTCTTCTTATAAAGATACTAGGTTTCTTAAGATGGTACCTCTTTAATCATTGCTGTACTATTACCCATAGACTTTACTCTGATCTACACCCTGCAGGTCAACTTATACAGAAAATGGTCCAATCTTCTTTGCAAGGCTGAATTACTTGAACTAGTGTATTAGCTCTGAATCATATGCACACACATATACATGAAAAAACTCCTTTTYCAACTCACTATACCTTATAAAATATGGCTTATAAAAACTTTATGGAGCCTGTTCCTCTGAGGGGCTCATTCCAAAGCACAGTACGCAAAAACCCAACTCTTTTATAGCATGGCAGAAAAAGGGCTCAGTCTACGTGCAGTGCCTCATACGAATCAGAAACAGGATCAGGCCTCCAAACAGACCACACAGCCTTGACCAGGTTGCTTCAAGGGCAGCAAACTAATTTGTGCCTCAAGTGAATTGACAAGTAAGAAAACACTAGTCCTTTCTACTAGGAATACCTCCCTATCCCACCTCTGCTCAATGCCATCAAATAGGTCAAAAAGAAAGTGGCCACACAAAGCTTATACTATACTTATATATGGCATATAMTATAAGCAGCACAATGGAGATCCATTTCAAACAAAACATGGCAATCCTCAAGCAATCTCTGCTAGAGACAAAGGCGYCTCCAAGGTATTCAGCTGAAGTGCCTTCACTCAGATCTGACCGACTCACAGCTAAGAAGTACGCTGCACAGCTTTATTAGGAGTAAATGTAAGCTCCCGGCTACTGATACACTTGCGCATACGAAGAGCAACAATAAATGCCTTGAGTGTGATAGTCATGGARTTGGAGCATAAATCATGTTCAATACTTGAATATACAAAACATTTAACATGGAGGCTCAAATTGAATTAAAATAGCTTCAATTTTTTCTCTCCAGCCATCTCCTAAATGTTTTAATCCAAGTTCCAACTTCTATCTGCACCTTCTCTTTGTTTATCTGAAATCCACCCACCACAGCCATTCTAAGCACTGTGCAAAGGCAATGACCTTGATCTATTAAACAGATCATACCGTCCTCCCCTACTTTTGGGTTCTGGTATCAACTTTTCTTCAACCATTGAACTACACCCTCTCTTTGAAGCTATAATAGGACGCAGCAGGGGTTCTCAAAGGTGTAGCTTGTTCTAAAATGCCACCAATCAATTCTAAAATTCTTTAAATTCTATAGTATTATTTGAACACTGCAATAGAGGCTTATTACTGGCTTACGTTGTAGAGTTATTCTGGGATTGCTAAAGCATTTATTTCTTCACAGAGCAAATTTGGGACCTATCCTACAGACAAACCAGTCCTATCTAGCACAGTTCTTCTAACACGTGTGCTTGGCTTTGCCGAGGAACACTGAATTTAAGCACACAGTTGAGTGGTCTGAGGTGTGAACTGTGGCAAAGATAAGYGAATGTCAGCTTGCTCAAGATCTCCTTTCTGTGACACCCATAAACATTAGGCAAAGTTATGGTAAAGTCTTCAGGAMAATACTATGAACAAGTTTCACAGAGTAACAAATGTTGTTGAATTCATCCACTGTTCTGGTGTCTCTCTCCCGCAGCGTTTATTCTTCTTGCATTGAAAAAATCTATTTAAACACAGTGTTATCATCTTTATATTATGACAGTCCAAAATGTTAGAAATTGTCCGAGTGTGTGCAATACTCTTCCTTCTGCCTCTTCTGACTAGACAGCTTGCTAGCTTTTGGAGGACAGTTCCCTCCTCTGGGTTTCTAAAGGACCTGTCACAGTGGGAACATACATGATTCTTTGGCATTATTATACCAAATAAGACCAATGATGATAAATAACGCTATTAATAAAAATATTACAGCAAACCTCATGCTGTATATAACATTATCCTTATCATTCCTAAACCAGATTCTCATAGGTGGTCTGGATTAGTTCTCACTCAGATTTATTTTCCACTTTTTCTGCAAATAGGTTTTCTTGCTRCATAGCTGAATTATTCATTATCTTTTTTTTCCTAGGATGGAGAAATTTCTAAAAGGTTTCATTCTTGTATAAAGCAATTTCATGTTTGAGTATTAATTTTTAAAATATRCTGTAACTCTACAGTACATTATAGTTGTTTGCCTAGTGTTTTTTAAACTTATCTATAAAGCTTGTGAGTGTGCATGCATACACACATTTCTATAAACATATACAAATAGATCTATACCTGTTTGGCCCTTATCTTTCTCATTTGATTCTTCCTCTTCTTCTTGTCTATGCCCTAGCTGAGAAAAGGACTAACACATGCTTGTGTACTTAGCTTCTCACATATGTTTRGATCCATCCTTGTCCAGAAGTCCCTTCTTCATCATCTTCATATACATGCCTTGCAATAGCTAAGTCCTGGGTCTGGAAGTGATTCCCGCTTCTTTTCAGTTAGAGGAGCAGAACTTATTCAGCACCTCAAATAGTGTTCGGTCAAGAAGAAGAAAACACAGCGCTTGCTTCAGAGAGTTACTACAATTCATATAGTGCTGCTAACGCCAACAAAGAGGAAGGGAACTTCTTCAGCAGCTTTCTAATTCTGTCTCATTGAAATAGGTACATCACAGGTAACACTTCAAAAATACGTGCAGTCAGTCTGCCAAATGTATGCTTCTCCCTTGCATTAGCAACCTCCCTGGTATTCTTATGCAAAAARCAGTGCATTGCATACACAAACCAAAGCCAGCAGTGTCTACACCAACAAGTGCAAGTGCTGTGCAGGCTTTGAGAATTAATTCAGCTCGTGCATTCACCGCACCAGGCCAGAGTTTCCCTGACAYCTCACCTGTAAAGTGATTAGCATGATTTTCAATGTTGTAGTAAGTACCATAAAATATAACAAACACATACCACTGTGTGCAATATTGAGCTAATGCTGGCTTCTTCTCAGAGATCAGAAAGGCTGTATGTACACACAGACTGCCCTGTATCTTCCATCTGCTCATTCTGCTTTGTATGCCCACCCCAGCAGGGAAATGGACTGAGTTTGAGCAGCTCCATGAGGTCACTGCCACTACAGAAAGCTGTAAAAGCAGGCTGGGTTGATAGTTCAAGCAACCACAGGTCTTTTCCTTTATACAACAGATATAAACCTATGAAATTATTATAATAATATCATCATTTATTTCAACAGGACTGAAGCAAAAAAGCTTTATGATGGCATTTTATGTGCAACATATGCACTATAAATATTTCCATAAAAACAAGCATTAAAATATGAAGTTGGCAAACAGAAATCAAAAGTCAGGAAAAAATCCAGTTAAACAAGCATTAAACGTTAAGCCACAGAATAGTGAATAATGAGACTTTGCCAGTCATGGCAACAGGCCTTTCTGCCAGTGTTTTCAGCTGTTTCCAAACACAAAGGTACAGGCCAAGTTAGCCATGCAGAAGGTCCCTAGTAATCTTGTACACTACACATCTCTAGGCTGTGACCCTCCTTATTCCTGTGAAAATATTTTTTTCTTTCCTCAATCACAGCACAGGCATTCACTGCTCTGTCAGCAGGAAAGACCTTAGTCAACACCAAGGCTTCACTGCAGTAGTTGCTGCAAACACCAGTAGTAAGAAACAGGTTTCCACAAAAAGGAAAAACAAAAATGTTACCATGCTTGTGATAATCACAGGGATGGGGGACGCAATGTAAATGGAGCGAGAGGCCCAAAGTCTCAGGCAGGAGCAAGTGGCTGAAACAGGAGTCGCACCCGGATTTCCTGAGATGCATTACAGAGCCAAAACATGAACATCAAGGGCTGCTATTTGCTTTCACCTGATTACTAAGGCATCCTATATCTGTGATTTGTTTTCCGGCTCCTCTGCAGTTTCTGCAGCTTGAATGACTTCTACTAAGTCTACTTTGTAATTGAATTTCACATAACTGTTCTGACGCTGAAAGAAATACTCTGCCTTTGTAGTATAGGTTAGGCAAAAAAAAATCTCCGYATCTCTGTTGCTCCCTCTCTCTTTCACTATTTTTCGTGCTTAAAAATCACTTTAAGGGGTCATAATTATTGGTCTCTTGTAGCTTTAAAAATGATAACGGTATGAAGAGAAGTTGTGTATCTTTTGCTGGCTACATACAACAAGGTCTCAGGTACCAAAACGCAGATCTGAGGGATTCCAAGGTAGCTGGGAGACTTGGTAGTTTGGCTGCCAAAAAGCAACAGGCATTGTTTACACCAGTGAACACGCTCACAACAAAATTCTGCTTCCCAGGCCAATTCTGTTGCAAATACATCTTCCCCAAGCAAATTTGTCAGATTGGTTTGTCTACAAATATGTTCACACTTGGAAATATCTCCCTTCTGTGAACACTAATCCATTAAACATGCATTTCTCTGTTTTCCCCATCTTGCTCTCTGTACATAAAATAAATTCTCTTCTTTGTTCTTAGTAAATGCCTCTTCCATGTTTTTGCATGTTTTAAATATTGACGCATATGAAAGAAGCTGTAAAAACATTGTATGGCTTATTTATTATTTAGTGTACACATTTTTTGCCTTAGAATAGCAAAATAAAAACCACGTTAGGTTTTTTTTTTCACTTTCTTGGTATTTTATTTCCATTCATTTGCTCGTTAAAGTTTAAAAAATGCTTTGTTTTTTGACAGTTGGGACTTATATGTCTTTCTGTCAGGGAATATATTTGTGCTTGCTGACATGATGGCAGAGGTGGGGGTGAGATGCAATGGGAACTCCTGGCTTGTCATGTAAGAGTCCGGTGGCTATCTAGAAATCTCAAGTCATGCTCGTGTGGTAGCCGGAGGGGCTTAGAGAATTCGAGTAAGAGTGCTAACACAAACTAACCTCAGTCTTTGAAAGAGCTCTGAGTTCAGCTATGAAGCCTGCAGCTATTAGAGGTAAGCAGAAGGGCATTTTACTGCTGACAATAAAAATCTCTGGAGGAAATATTGCCACATGTCAATCTTTCCACTATAAAGAGCCCCTTGATTCACAGATTCTAAGGCCAGCTCAGAAAGATGACTTAGGATGACCTCTCACACAGCGCAGACCAAAGAACCTCATGCAGTAATTTCTACATCAAACCCATAACAACTTTTTGGGTTGTGGCATCTCTTTTGGAATGAGACATCAACCTTGACCTCAAGGCTGCAACAGAGGAAGAGCTCACTATGTCCCACAGGAGGTGGTTTCAATGTTAAATTATCTGCAGTCTTAGACATACACACTCTACTTTCAGTTACTTTTGCACTGCCATAATACTCTGCAAGTATTTGTTAATTCCAGGAAATACTTGTACAGAAAAGCCCTGTACACTTGGAGCTGAACTTGGCTTAAGATTGCAGTCCTTAATTTTTTCAAGTGTTCGCTCTGTAGCAACAACCTATTAACCTACAAAAACTCTAAAGCGAGTCAGCACAGTGCCACCATAACGCTGCAGGAGAGAGAAGCTTTCTGCACATCTGTACAACAGACACAGCATTGCAAGCTACCTTGTGTCACCATCACCAGTGTGTTTCAACTCTGACCTGAGGAGACCACCCATGGGAGTGAAGCATGGGCTCTGGCTCCATGGCACGTTCCCAATTCACCCTGTTGCTGACATGGCTAACAGCACTGCCAGATGGTAAGGTCATTTCAGCAACTTGGGCATCTTTCCATCAGGAACTGGATCAAAACCAAGAACTCTTTTCATATAGGTCACTCAACAGACATAACTACCAACCTGGTCTGGATTCAAATGACTGGCCCAGTGTGAAAAGACTGCGATCTTGTAACTGGTGCAATAAAAAAGTGACTAGTTTTTAAAAGAAGTTCATTGCTCTCGGAATCAGATGGTTACACTCACATTCCACGTGACAGAGTTTAGCACTCCAATGCGATGTAGCGAAAGGCATTTCAGAAAATAATAGGCAATACTGCTAGATTTTAGCATATTTATATGCTATTTTATTACAGAGAAGTCAAATGTTTAGGACCACTAGGATAATTAAGGGACTGGAGCATCTGTCATATGAGGAAAGGCTGAGAGCTGGTATTGTTTGGCCTAGAGCAGAGAAGGCTGAGAGGGGACCTTATCAATGTGTACAAAGAGCTGACAGGAGGCTGTAAAGAGGACAGAGCCAGACTTGTCTCAGTGGTGCCCAGTGACAGGACAAGAGGCAATGGGCACAAACTCAAACACAGGAAATTCTGTCTGAACATAAGAAAAAACCTTCTTCTGTGAGCGTGGTTGAACGCTAAAACAGGTTGCTCAGAAAGGCTGTGCAGTCTCGATCTTCGGAGATACTCAAAAGCTGTCTGGACACGGCTCYGTGCAACCTGCTCCAGGTGACCCTGCTTCAGCAGAGGCTTGACTAAGCGATCTCCTGGGGTAAGGGGAGTCCCTGCCATCCCCAACTGTTCCATCRTTCTGTGAAACAACACTGTGAAGCACGTAGTACCTTACAGGCGCTAGGCAAATACTACATCATTACGCACTGCAGAATATAATTTTGTCTCAGCAGGGAACTGTACTTGGTGACTTGAAGTATACTTAACGTTTTATGTCATTTTATTCTGGTTTGTTGCACCATCCGTCCCACAGAATCTGAATGTCCTTTCCATGTCTGACTTTGGGATACATACACGTCTGTGTACACGCAGTGCRAAACTGCAAATACTAAAACCTTGCCTCCTTTCCTATAAAGATGCTAACTTTTTTCCTCATCTACCTGATATAAAGGAATACTGTCATGTATGGCAATTCAGTTGTGCTGATACAAAACCARTTTGAGAGAATTAACCCAACTTACCTCATACATAGCCAAGGTCTGACCTTACAGTGGGCTAAACAGGGACTTACCTGACTTCACTAACTTCAGGAACGCCAATACTAAATGCACTGAGTTGAGCCTGAAATGAGGGAGAGCTTTCCTCTGTCCAAAGAGCAGCAAGCCTTTCCTGAGAGGTGTTTCTCACTTTTGACTTTGAAATTTTGTGTGCAACTGAATAAAGAAACTTCCAAGATTTTCACACTATCGTGTCCTTCCCAAACCATGGCAAAATGCCTTACATTGTTAAATATTAACTWGTAATCATGTCAGTGGCTACCTAGGGATTATATAGTTACATACTTAATAAAGGTATCAGGTAATTTAAAAGGTGGGCTGTCAGGAACCCTGGGTACTGCTGCCACTGCTGTCAGTGACCTCCTGTGTGTTCCTACGAGTCAGGCACCCACCATGCRCCTCTATTTTCTCAGCCGTAGGTAGAGAGATGATCTTTCTGAAGAGCCTTGTAACCRTATTATTAAACCAGAGCTACACAGACCAAAGCACATGTACGTGACTGAGGCCTGGATCTGGCACCATTGAAGCTTCCCTTTGGTTCTAGGTTARTTCTCTAAAAAGCATGGATCACCATCTTTCCTTGCTGCCGATCTGCTGCCTGCTGTTTAGACTGTAAGCTCTTTGAGGTGGCGATTGTGTCTAATTATGAGTTCGCACTGTTCAAGTCGCTAAGTATAATAATAACGAAATGCTTCTAGTTCTCAATGCAAAAATGCTAGAGCATTGCAGTTCGTGCGTGTGTGTTTGTGTGCATGCATGTGTGCACAAGTGTGTGCATGCGATTAGAGCATTAAGTACTGTAAAGGAAAAGAAGGATAGGGTAATACTGCAATATAGAAAGAACAGAAAAACAGAAAGAACAGGATTCTGGAACATTTCAGTATCCTGTTGACTCGTAAGATTGGAGCAGACAGGTACAGCCCAAAGACAGCATGATCTAAACGTGGGCCAAGCTCTAACACACAGCAGGAATGTCTAATTTTAGTCTGTCCAGTTTTGGCAATGTCACCTTTAATTGCATGGCTCATTTGAATTGTAAAGCACCTTTAAATGCTAACTAGTAAAAGGAAATAGGCCATATTTTCTAGCATAATAGTCATATTCAATTTTAACTGCAATAAAATTGGTCTTAAACAGCTAACGTACATTGATTGGGACTTGGGTTATCAGAGAGAAAACACAGTCTGCAAACATACATGGATACTGCTGTCCTTTAACTGGGCCTGCATTCTGATCATGGTGCAGCAGTGCCTCTACAAATTTTCTGTGTGACCCACTCACTGGTATGGATTTTTCCAGCTAAGAAGTTGCAGACTTCTTTACACTGAGTGTTGCAGTGAAATGAATTTCAAATCACAGGATGTCATGATGCTCTAATCAGCCTAAGAAACAGGAGTGCCAGRCAGATTTCACTTGCTCCAGTATCCACAAGGTGAGGTTCCAAGTCATAGGACTTATGAAATGGCCACGTTTACAGTCAGCAATGTTCATTATAAGTCTAATTTTCTGAAAAGCACAGGCCTCACTATGTATGCAAGTACGTTGCGCTGTTTAAAATCTGGATACTAAATAAAAACTRTTTACTAACTAGATTGTTGTGCTGGTTTAGGATCTGAATAAAATGTTTTAGTAGAAGGAAAGCTTTCTGAAAATCTGGGCTGAAGCTAACTGGCATTTTATCATAGCTTCACCAAGAGAAGATTKTACCTCACACTGAGCACACAGAGCAATTTTCAAAATTTGTGATTTAGTGAATGAAGCCCAAGCAAGCATCTGGTGAAATCACTGAATATGGATGAGAAGACATTCATAGCAAATTGCTCATGGTCAGCATAGGGAGGCACAATATTGGGAAGTGCATTTAAGTAATAAGTGCGTTTGGGAAATCATTAGCTGTCATCCTGGAAGCACAGAGGTGAGGACTAGACTACTTTGTTGTGACTTCTAGTCCTCATTAGACAGAACCCAATTCAGAGCAGGTTTCTTCAAAGCACCCTCCGGCTCTGCACAAGAAGGGCTTCAATCGGAGTTCTGCAATTGCAGGGAAAGTGCCGTACAGTTTTTGCAAGAGCAAAACCCTGCTGAGCCAGCRACAGAGGTGAATATTTAAGGACTTTGCCACTAGCATAACCTGTGCTGCCACCCGAAACATACTTCACAAAGAGTGCTTTTTTGTTGCTCGATTGTGCTACACACACTATCAAATCCTCCCAGAGAAATAGCTCTCTGCCTCCCTCTAGAGAGATTTGTAGGATACTCACAAGTGTAAAACTCATGTCAGCATACCGCTTTTGCCAGGGTGCAGTCGATGGGCTTTTACCTTGCTCTTTATGTCTTCCAATTTTTTTTTTAAACCACTACTACCCAAATAACTGACGATCCATCAGCTGAGCTCTGTCATCATATTTGGTGCCTCTTCTTACGGCACTGTGGGCATACTTTACGCACTTAAAGGCGGCCTGCTTGGCCTCATGCCCTGTTGAAGTCATGAAACAAATAATGACCGCCTATTGATAGCAAGAATTTTAACTCTATACCCTGCCTATTATCAGAGGTCCTGCATTTGTAAATATATTTTGTTATTCAGCATTACACTCYGCTGTTTTTCTCGGAATTGGTTATTCATCTGAACCACGTAGCTTCACTGTCACCACTGCCCGCGCGACGCGTTGCTCTGCAGCAGGGGCAGAACCCGTGCACCAGCTATCCTTCCTCACTGCTGGGAGAGCAGAAGCAACCATTACAGTCATATTTGACATCTGCTCTCCGCTAGCAGTGTGCAAGCTTCAAATACTGATTATCACGAACATTCATGCTACTAAATTATATTTAGAGAAATATTCGTGAAAAGAGAACACAGAAAGCGCACCAGCTCAAAGTGAAGATGGTTACAGCGCTGCCTGAACCCATGGAAGCTACCTCTTCTGCAGCTGTTCCCTAGCTCCAGTTAGGTTTCTACTGAAAACGTAGGCAACGCTCTGTCTAGCTACTACTTTTTCAGGTTGARAACTCTGTATTACAACTAGTATTTTTGTAAATCTGAAAGGTCGCTAAAACACTTTCTGGAACTATTTTTACTGCCGAACCAGCTCCCCAGAAACGACGACTGTATTTCAAATGTTGAAAACTGAACGTCTTAAAGTTTGTAGTAGAAATAGAGCTATTTTACCAGATCCAGTCTAAGCAAAAACCTCTTCTRAGTGGGGCCGTGCAGGAGTTCAATGCCCTGCAAGCCCCTACTCCAAAAAACTGGAGAGCCTGTGGCAGCAATGGTACACTGGGAAAATGTGAAAGTCAAATGTCTCTCCTCTGAAACATCCAAGACAAACGGTAACAGGAAGCGTTCCACACGCTGCGCTACCACTTTGAAAAGACCTTGCAACAGAGAGGCTGAGGCAGATGAGGAGGCAACTGGAAAGGGGCTTGTCCCGAACCCCCCTCCTTGCTGCTGCACTGCAGTTGTGCCAGCTCAGCGAGGTCAATACAGAGGCTCGCGAAGTGTGCAGGCCCTGGGTATCCCTCTGCCGGAAACTGGCTCGTGAGCGGGTCAGAACGGAAATGCTCCAAAAAAATCTGTGCCAGTGATGACCCACAAAAATCTGTGACCAAGCTGAACGTTCTGTCAAGATAAGGAAAGAAAAAATTGAGTTTCCCAGGTCAATAGCCTGCCAAACTTTAAGTAGAAACTCAGGAAACTAGCTATTTCATATGTGTGCGTGGGGGGGAAGCATATTTATGTCTGTTGACTGATCACATGCTACAAGCCAGGAGACAGTCCCACAGTAGGCAGAAAAATGAATTCCTAGGACCACCTAGAAGAAAAGGCTTTGTACAGCTCAAATTTGTGGCTAATATTCTACAAGGCTCCTACCTCTCTGATGTATAAAAGCAAGGCCAGGCTCGTATCTCTGTGTGTGAGATGCGAGTGTTTACAGTAAGGATGGTAAACCGATCCTGCTGATGACTTGAAGAGGCATTTCGGGGCTTAGATGGCTTACACATATACACCACGGTAGGTTATCACTGAGCCCGTTTCTGATGACGTGTGGTAGTGCTAGGATGGGCAGGAAACGCKTAGTATTTCCCATTATTCCAGAACAGAGACGCAGCAGGTGCTGTATCGTATGGCTGCCTGTCCACCATCACGTGGACCCAGTCTACCCCTCCCTCCCARACACCAGACAGCAAAGCATACAGCTCATGAAAGAATTTCTAACCAAAAATTTCACCTCTAATTCTGTTTGGTTCTGATTTCGCAAGGTCCTTAAGCACTTGCCTGCATTTAATCGTCAGAACCATCTTAATGAACCTAGAAAATCTAATTACACTTTCAAGGTTATGCCCGCATCTGTATCTCTAAGTAGGGCTTTTCTGAACATCTTATAAAAATCATGTACATCTTCAATGTGTTTCTTATTAGAAATAATAACTCAAATCATTTTAATAAATAATTCATGGTCCAGAACTCACTTAAGAATTTTTGTTTTGTTTTGAATAGCTTTAATACTCGAAATCTGAAGTCTTCTCTCAGGACACAAAAGTGACATTTTTCCACAATGTAACATATCACTTTTTTTCTGAGATGTCCAAAACTTGGTGCAATATCTTAGGTGCACTAAATTTTATTCTTTCCCCTTAAGCCTAATGAGTCATTAAAAAAGGCAAGTGGGAAATAGCTAGGCAATTAAAATACAGAATATGGAGGAAAAAATTAAAGTAATGCATCCTTAGACTGTAATTTAGAGAATTTATTAGTCATAAAACCTTAATGACTCATTCTTATGACAAAACTTGTAATAAGAAGGAAAAAAATGATAAAAATAACTAACATTTGTATGACAGAGATTGTACATTCACAGGGAATGACAGAACCTTCTTTGGAAGGATTTGACTTCATAATTACAAGCATATGGATATCTTTTAATGATGTTGTTTGGGTAATTTATTGTTAATTTTGTCTTGGAAACCTTTTCACTGAAACTGCTTGCGTTTTATCTTTCAAAAATAAACACATCTCTTGTCTTCTGTGAAACAAACTGCTGGGAGCTGCGCAAAAAAGTTCAGTAAGAAAACTGGAATGTGATGAAATGAGTCTGCTAGGTTTCAGAGAAACCCCTGTCTGTAGAAGGTTTGCAGTGGTCTACAAATGTGATTTATGTATYTGGATGGGACTCAGTACAAAATTAAGCAGCTTCATGTATGTGGGAAGGGCACTGCAAGGGTGCCTAAACAAAAGCAGGCAGATGGCTGACACGAGTCACTATAGAAATAAATAGCTGGGATTCATCTAGCAAACTTCTGCTCCATTCCAGTCCCATGGGGAGTAGTAAGGGATGCAGAATGGGACCTCTAAGAGATGAAGACACATTAACACATCAGCAACAAAGCCAGGCCTTCAGTATACAAACTGCTATCATCCTGGTCCCCCAGTGTAACAGTCAACACTGTGCTGTTTGTATGCTGAAGCTTCAGTCGCAAACAGTGATACTGAATTCATAGAAATGAAGCCTGACAAATTTCAAATTTTATTTCAATTGCTCTGTGGCGGTACCCACCTAAGCGTAGCTGYTGTCTTACAAGGCTAAAAAAGAGAGACTGGACACTGGCTGCGCCTGGGGGAAGGGTGGGGACTACCCTCTGGAAGGACTTGCAATTCCTTTGACAGTAGCAAGGGGTTACTCCCGTTGAAATGTCGCAGGAAACGGAAAAAGAAAGATTTGAATTAGACTCTGCAGATTACATTTCAGAACTAGAAACTAGATCCTCCTGAAATCCCACCTGCAAACAAACCCTGAGCACRGACAGTTCTGGGATTAACGTTTAATGTGTTACTTCAGTCCAAACTACTATCCCCTCCACTCTTCCTCATCATTACTTTTCTTTATGTGTCTCCCCAGGAGACAGACTTAGTGTCTGATCCATGTTTCAATAGCGAAAATTCCACAAGCAAGCAAAAAATAACAAGCCATAGAGAGGGGGGCCTGCAGCAGTGCGTAGTCAATAATACATGCTGCKGCTTCACCCAGCTAAGTGACAGTGTTTCTCCATTGCGTACGTCAGGGCTCGTTTAATCTCCCAAGGAGCTAGCGTCCTGACAGGCGGGTGAGTAACACCTATGTGTTATGTGATGTATTTAATGGGTGTCTGTGAGCTGGTGGGGAGCTGGGGTCCTCCCAGAACCATACGATCTCTGCCAGAAATAAACTACAGTCGGAACAGAAGGGCTCTGATAGGCACAATCTGTTAGCAGAAAATTGAACTGTCACCCTTGTATGTCATGTTCATTTGGCTGATTAAGGAGATATTAATCTACTGTCATTGTTACGGTAGCTGTCATCCAGGAAAAAAACAAGGATACGCAGGCAGTTTTTCTAGATATATACACGCAGAGAGGGAGAGCAGAGGTGTGCAGAATACAAATGAATCGCTAATCTGCTAGAAATATTGAACCAACTAGAACTGATTACAGATATACGTATAGAGCAAACAATAGGTCGCACTTCAGGTAAGGTACTATTTTGGCTGACTACCCCTTGACGGCAGTAAGATGAATTCTGTACCATCAGGTTTTGCCTTCCCAGAACACAGACATGTTTAGCCATCTGTAAAATGGGTAAAATAAGGTGTGCTTCCTACAGAGGATGAATGTCCTGACAGCATGTATCATTTTTTCAGATGGTGATATCAAGTACCTTTGTCACCATCCTTGGTAAAGGAATGGAAAGGCATYATTTCTTCTGGAGAGTGGTTTAAAAGTAGGAAGCTTTTAAAATGGCGAACAGGCTTTGTGTAAAATCTTTTTGTTCCTKTAATGTCAGGACTTGTTTCTGAACAGTGAGGTACTGAATGCACACAAAACATAGCCAGAGCAAATTTACAGTCATTCGGCATCATTGAAAAAACAGTTTCAGCTTGTCTGCCAGACAGTCCTCATTCTTTCTTCTACCTCCCTGTGCCTTTCTTGTCTGCTTGTCTGTATTTCCCCCAGTGAAACAACTCCTATGTCCTGCTCTCATCACCATCCTTTCTACTATGCTATCTGGAAAGGGATCAAAACTGACTGGTCAAGGATACAGAAACAAGAACTATCGATAATATCCAGGAWCAACACTGAAATGAATTTTGAAGGAACGACTGTGTTCACGCTGCCAGACCTACTATTCAGACAGCTGAGGAGAGAGCAACACTGCCTTGATATATCCGTTTAGAGGACTAACTGCAACCATGAGCGCTAGATTGTTATTTTGAAAGTAAAGTTAAATTCCACAAAATTTGAAGATGCCACGTCTGCTACAAAATAACAGGGCACTGAATGTGGTCTGAGGACGAGGCATGAGAGTCCTCCAGTTTGGCATAATTAAGGATAGTGTTGCTGACTTATAGCAGCACACAGTTAGCAAGAGTGACCATTTGTTACAGACCTCCTCAGACATCATTATCTTATAAAAGAGCCATTTCAGGGCTAATACAGTTAGATACAAGTCCATGGTCTCTCACTTGGAAACTCTGATCGACACATTTAAACCTTGGCGGGTTAAGGTGGAGATTGTTCATAGATTCCCAGATCAATGCTGGTTAGCAAAGTCCTGTAATAAGAGGCAGACTGCCAATGCTTTTATTTAAAAGCACAGCTGCCATTAAAATGCACACACAAAACCTCGACTGCCTCGGTTTTTACTCATTTTCTGTGTGGAAACATTTATATAATCTGAAAATCTCARGAATACATCACTAAGAATAAGCTCAGAGTTCTATCTTTTCTTGGATGAGAAAATGTACACTCACTCTTCTACCTTCCTGACTTTTGCTACAGTCCACACAGTTTATGTTTGAATCAGTAACTATTTTCATATGGGGAGTTTAGAAAAGTTTGATTCAAATTCCTTTGACACAATTCCATCAACATCCAGTTATAGAGCCATTCTGCATATGACTCATTAAATATTTAAAAGATTCCTATTATTGAATTAACTATTTATTGATTTATAATTTAAAAGATTTATGCTTGGCCATTAAAAAAAATTCCAAGCTGACTTTCACTTAAAGAGATGTCAGGTGCCATTTGCTGCTAGTGAATGTCTAATGTACCCTTTTCACCCCTAGAGTGAAGAAAGGACAATTACTCAAGGACCTCTGGTTCAATATTTATACTGTTTAGATGCTGAGGTCTGTGGTTGCTTTTTTTTCCGCTGGCATTAGGTCATGCTCAGCAGCATCTATCCATCCCACAAAATCTCAGCCTCTGTGGAAATGCACAGCTCGTAGTTTCTCTCCTGTTACATTTATTGATTTGCATCCTAGATGAATTTTGCAACCTTTGTGAGACTTGCAGATCATACTCTGGTTGCAATGATGTTCTTGCTGAGTTCATAAACATAGAAGGATACACATACATAGATACATGCATACACACACATGTACAGTTGATCCTTTGCTTCTATCAGTTCTGTTAAAGGTCCTGATTCAACAAAGCATTTCAGCTTCTGAGCCATGTCTGTGAAAACTAATGAGTCTTTTTAAAACTGAGAATGGATTTAAGTGCTCTCCTGAATCGGGACCACAGAAATTAAAATACTCTCTGGGCACTGTAACGTTAACTCTCATCTTTAAATCCAACCTGTGTCAGACTATTGCTATCTTCCTTCTGGAAAGAGCTGGAACAAAAAAATATTAATATATGGTCTTTATTTAGCACCTTTGATGTGAGGCCTACAAACTTAACATTAACTATTTAAATCTAGAAGAGCCCCTGAGGGGTGCCTATTACCATAATACTCCATTTACAAATCAGTAAACTGATTCACAGGAAGGTTAAGTGACTTGCTGAAGGCCACACAAAGAGTCTCTGCCCGAGCCAGAAGTTGGTCCCAGCATTCCTAACTTTTTGTCATCAAAAGGAAAAGCAGCAATCCCAAAAATGTTATCGTTAAAGGGGATAATGCAAAATAAATGCTCTGTCTGCCCTAACTCTACAAACTCACGGTATTTCCAAATACAGATAGAAATACTCTTTGGATCTCAAGGAGAAAGAAAGGGAGTGACTTTTTTCTCTGCACAGCTAGTAAGGGTCTGCTTCAGATAATGATCACTCACGGTTTGTTTTACTTTTGACTTTGGGGACCKAAGTTTTAGCGATAGACATTTTTCTACAACCCTTTCTTGGCTCTGTATCAAAACCACATAGAGTAATTAGCACAGGTCTGTCAGACAAAACCATAGCAGAGTAATGCATTATACTGTGAAAACTGTTGTTTCAGTTTCTCCAATCTCTGAATTATAAATCAAGATTTGTATGAACTGAAGAAAGTGCTTGCTCCAAATAATAACCATTTCAAGACTGCCATGTAGCWTTCCTAATGGAATTGCTGTGAGTTAGGGATTAACCTTAGGAAAATAATTTTCGGAACATCAGACACAAAACTGTAATAAAATTGAATAAAACCATTATACTGTGAAAAAAGAGTGTACTATGAATCTATAGAAAAGGAAGCCGATTCCGGTGTAATATGGGAGAATACAAATTATATACATATATACACACACACACACACACACACACACACACACACACACACACGTAGTTACATGTATATGCATATGTTTGTCTTGTTTTTGTTACTCATAAATGGGAGTTGAAAAGCAACACTACGCAAAGGCGCAGGAGGTCAGATCAAGTCAAAAAGAAAAGAAGTGAGTCTCAAGCCTGTGAACAGCACACTTGCATAGTGGCGAGGTACATTACTTCCGTTACAGTTGTTCAGACCAGTGCTTCGGGAGCCGCACTGCCCACACTCAGTCCCCTGCTCTCYTGCAGAACCACTGCTGGCTATGGGCAAGCCAGTGAGAGAACAGGCTGTCCCTGGGAGCCCCTCAGAGTAGCTGATAAATGCGGACAAACCTGGTCCAGATCTGCCCTTTTCCTTCTCTGCTGCAGGACAGGAATAGCGGTTCCCACTGAGAAGTGCTTAGGTGCCTTGACTGGTTTATGCAGGTTTCTTTGCAGGAAAGGAACTATATATGCTCAATGTAAGACTGGCCAAAATCTGATTCTGACTGGCCACAGCCGTCAGACTTCATTTGCCTTCTCTCTTTGTGGGCGACAGACTTGGAGCTAAGCCATCTGCTGTGCCACAGCCTTCCCAAGCAGTAGGTTAGAGCCATTCACAACACAGGCCAGCGAGACTTTCTCAGAAAACCAAGGGCAGCAGGTGTGTTGCAAGCGCTGACCTCTCCGCTCCGGAGGAGTTTGCTCAGGAGCTGCCACTGCCCGTGAAACGCAGTGCAGAGTGTGTGGGACGGGGTCGGCAGGGCTGGGCAGCAGTGATCCGGCTCCCAGAGGAGCAGCCCTCGCCYGATGCCCAGTCCTGTCTGAAAAAGGTGGGCAGGCAGCCCTGCTATGAATACAGGAAGGCAAGAAGAGGCACCCCTACAGGGACAGTACGAGAGACAGGCTCTGTRTCAGCTATGTCACTCCTAATGGAGTGGAAACTGAAGAAGCCACAACAAGGGGACAAACCAATTGTTTGCCTGTCTCTGCAGAGTGGGACCTTTCAAGCAGTCAAAGACAAACCATCTGCTCTGTCAGGTCTCATTACTGCATCCTTGCAACTTGTTGGATGTGCGAGGCAAGAGAATGAACAGCAAAATGATTCCCACTGGAGTTACCATAAATCCTTAGCCATTCAGTCAGCCCTACGGGCTGTCACAGTACCTCAGCCTCCAGAACCATGCATCAAGCAGCCTGGCCAACAAATCCACCACTCAGTGAGTGATAGTTTTTGAACGTGACTTATAGACTGCCACACACAGAGCTGTGCAAAGTYAGATGCACACGAAAGTTCAGATGCTTCTTGGAACGTCTCTGACGAATCTCCCCCATCAGGAAATAAGTTCCCTCCCTCTGCTTTTCAAATGCACCTGTTACAAATATTTCTGACCTGCAGGCATGTACCAGTGATGCTCAAACAATTCAGTGCAATTCAAACCATTCAGGGAATGCCATCCCCAAATGCAAGTGCTTTGTCCTGCTCACAGGCTTTGTGGCATTGCTTGAGCTAGGATACAGAAGCCACTGTGTAAGGTAAAGGTAAGGTTAAGTTCTGGGCAGCTGATCTGATCTTTGGCAACATACATCACTGTAGAAAACCTGCACCTGAACATTAAACACCCCAAAATACTTACTCTGTAACTCATAGCTAGGCTAAAATGATTTGCCCTGATTTGAAAGTGTTTTAATAACAATCCCAGATAACCATCGTAGCAGCAAATACAGTGTGCCATGTGTCATCTTACAATCAAATCCTGAATTTTATGACACAACATACCAACACACGTGATTGCATGGAATAGTTAGGAACATGTGCAAAATGGAGTAGTTACATTACTTTGATATTTAAGCAGCTGAGAATTACAGCATTGCTATGTAAATACACATGTACATAGAGCGAGACAGACTGGAAAGGATACATACATGAATAGACTAATTCAAAAGGAGTGGAGGCAAAATGAATTATTCACTAAAGGTTTTTATCTGCATTATTCACAGGATGAATTGGAACACAATTACCCACTTGGTCAGTAGACCTCTGTCCAAACTATACTACGTTGGACTTAGTGAAGACACGGAAAAGGTTATTCAGAAATTGAGGTTCAAGCCAGCTCTGCGTTTAATGGTAATCACTGCACACCAAGATTAATAGAACATCATTCAGTGACTGAGAAAGCAAGTTATGATGAAGAAGCTGTTGAAACAGGAAACAGTTGATTTCCCAGGAGTCTCGTAAATCTGCCTCTGATGTCCTTTCAAATTCTCTGTTATTGCTGCAAAAATTTTAAACACCAGTAAAAGGGTGAAATGGCTGACACACTCATTTACCATGAGAAGAATTGTGTTCTGGGCCTGTGCTGGCAAACTCGTCCAGCGTGCTTAAGCAGATACACTAAAAAAAAAACAGAGAGACCTTCTCGGACTGGCTTTGGAACATGTGATGGCACCCTGGCTCCATCACAGTTCAGAGCCTCRCTGCCTTTGCTTTGCCTCACCTTTCCCACTTATCACCATTTGGCACCCACACCATTTCTTCCCTTCAGCATCTTTCCTTGGAGGTCTCCAGATCTGTCACATGCCCATGACATTGCAGGCTTAGAGGTTCCTGGAAAAGYGCTTGCAGGGTACTCCTGCGCTACACGTTCCTTCTAGTGTTCTAGTGACAGCATGCCATAAATCTTTACTAGACATGCAGCARTCCAGCCAAGAGGACTACAATACCATAGGATTTATTTTATTTTATGCTGTTTATTTGAAGTCACTAATTTTATCCTAAATGAGGTCTGGTGCTGTTCTGGGTACTTTGCCAACTTTTAAATTGAGCCACCCAAGAAGAGAAGACCAGGCATCATATCTGAGTGAGATGCCAGCTATATTTATCTGCACATCAATTAAAGACAGACCAGAAACAAGAGATAATTCTATTCATAGTGACTCTTCCTTTAAAAACCTACTGGTTCTCCACATGTTTTGTGATCCATAGTCAAGTACAACTACAGCTGTCCTGAGAGCAGTAGCCCCACAAAACACTCAAGAAAGTGTTTTTTTTTTTTTTTTTTGCCATTCAGACCCTATATTCCCTCAGTGCAGGGAATCTGGGTTCAATTTGCAGCTCTGTTACGGATGCACCATCTTTCAGTAGACAAATCACTCTCCTTGTAACACGGTTTGCAATCTGACAATGACTTGTGCACAGCTAGCGTTGTTGGCCATGTAATCTATTTAGACTGCAAGGTAAYAGCAGAGAAACTCTTTTCCACAATAAGAGTCTCTTGACATAAATGCTTCACCACAACATTAAAAAATGACACCAGAGAGAAGCCGATAACCAGCATACGATTCTTGAAGAAGTCACAGAAATTGGAAGTCACGACATCTACACATGGACTTCGTTTGCTATTGTGCTGAGAAACTAATTTTTCAGAATTGTGATCTTTTCTTCATGAGTGTTGAAGTATTATTCATTTTTAACTACGTTATTTATTTTTCCACTACTAAAAAAGGACAAAAACTAGATTTAAATCCGCATTGCATCAACATTTTTGTGTACATTTTCCTCTTCAAATATCACTTGCATTATTTTTGCTTTTGAAAAAAGTGCTCTCTGCTGCTTTCAGTGACAGAGTCAGTGAGTCAAAAGCACTTCTTATCTAGGAATAAACTCCATGCATCAGACTAATTATCTTCCCAAGAGGATAACAAATATTCTCAGAATTTCTGGGCTTGGGGAAGAGACACTTACAAAAACAGCTTTCATATCCAATGCTTTAGATTCAGTAAATCCAAGTGAACAAGCAAAACGCTTTTTGCCTTTCCCCTTTCACTGTCCTTTGATGGAGATGCTATCAGTTCTCTCTGTTCAGTAGTCCCTCAGTGTGGTATGAATTCTCATCCTCGAACCAGCCGTTTCTGCCACTAAACACTCAGCCAGACTCCATCCACACTGCTGGAGTTTAAGAATGCAAAACACATTTTAACCAACAGGTCACATTTACCGAATCCTAGCCATGCATGACTTTACTACGTGAACAGCCGATTCTTATGTTTCTTCATCAAGAAGTTTTTCTTCCTGCTTTCTCAGCTGTACAGTGTCTCTGCTTTTTTTTTTTTTTTTTTTTTTGGCTTGAGGTCTCTGCCTAATTATCTGTAACTTTCTGTTCGAAGATCTCTGTCCTGGCCTGATAAAAACCAGTAACTTTGAAAACAAACTGGGTCTTAATTTTCCTTGACAGCCCTACTTTAAACATGTGGGCAAAGCCCTGGCTTAATTAAATGCACATTCGTATTCCAAACAAATTAAGTACAATTAAGGACTCTGAGTTATGGGTATCTATCACTCGGCGATGTTTTTGTAAAAATTACCACATTTAGATCAAACGCAGAGGACCCTTTGCTTAATTGCTTCATTAGGGCCCGATGCAATAGGCTTCATAAATACAGGGTCTGATGTCTCTTTGGGAATTGCCCAAAAGACGGCTCTTAAAGTAATTGCTTCCACATTTCTCCCCGTGCAATGTTCATGTGCTCACTGATCAAAATGGGATGACTCTCAGATGTGCAAGTAAATGTGAGTCCCCTCTCGTCTTCCAGCATCAAGACTCTTGCACAGCTCTCAGAGATGGATAGGTTTGGTCCCTGGTTATTACTCCTACAGTTTCTAGGAGTTCTACAATTCAGACAGAATAATGCTGTCTGCAATATGCTGGTAGCCCAATGCTTTTCTCATAAATCACCTATAGATCCCACAGAGCGAGGTAAGCTGGATGCTTCAGGATTTATTTTTCCAAAAGTTGCTCTGTACCAACAGTGAACTCCCAGAAAACATTAGAAAGATTTTTTTTCAAGTCTTTTGTTATTTTTAACCTTTTAGTTCCTTCAAAGGCAGCTATTATGAGCCTTTAAAAAGAAAGACTATTTACAGCGATTCCTTTAACTGAATACAATCTATTTTCGATTAAATTAAACCTTCTTTCAGATGCATCTAGAGTCAAGATTCCAGCCAGAGGGAGTCCAGAAAGGAGATCAATCCTTGCAGAAAGGGACTGGAGTATATACACAATTTTTTTCTGATGACAAGCAGAAAGAGCAGCAAAACATGTTTCATTCTTTTCACTTTTTGCATTTGTTTTCTGGCTTAGCTGACAGACTTGAGAGTTCTGCAGCTTCACCTGTGGAAGCCAAAATAACCAGTGTGAATCCAGAAGCAACAACGATTGCAGCAGAGCTAGAAAGAAGTAGCTGCAGCTATCTTGACAGAACAATGAAAAATGGCATTTCATTTTCAAATGAACTGTTTCCAGTATTTTTGTATTTTTTCGCCAAATGTTCCTGTTTTTTTCCCAAGTAAAAAGTGTAACTAATGGATTTTCCTCTCYATTTCTTTTCTTCCAGCTCTCTGTTTATCGATTTTATCAATCCTCATTCTTTTTCTTCTTCCATGTGCTGTTGGAAAAAGAGGATGAACAGAAAAACTGTAAGAAAGTAAAGGAGAAAAAGCAAACCCATCCTCCTCAAGATCTGAAAAGAAAATGTTTCCAAGTTTTGATCTCATCTTAAAAATACATTTATAAAAATCTTTCCTCAGTGAAATCTTTTAGTTTCTAGGAAAATGATTTTTTTTTTCACTGAGATCATCATTAGTTCCACAGAACTGCTAGCAATTTAAATCCATGCTAGTGAAGACTGTTGCATAGGCGTTCAAGCCGTTTCRTTTCTGAGTAGTATTATCTCAGCATGTCCTATAATTTCATCATGGCCACACTGACAAGATCAGTGTTGACAACACTGGAGATGATGCAGAAGAAAAAGTAGAAAACAGGCAACAACAATATTAGCACCTGCTGCTGTGGTGATAGGAGATCTCTAAATACCTAGATGAGAAGACTCTTTTCCCATAGTGCTCTACCGAAAGTAATTTTAAATTATATAGAACAGACATTTCCATTGTCCATTCTCTCCCATTCTCTCCATCAGCTGATGAGCTTTTGGACTGGAAGGATCTCTCCCCCACAAACAGGGCTGAGACACCGCTTCCCTGACGCTTCATTCACCATCCACAAGTTGGTAGTTCAGCTGTCTAACAGTACAGCACTGCTATCATTGWCCTAACAGTGACTTAGTGTCTGACTAGTGATCCTGTGAGCCATGTAAGCTTCTTGAAGTTGCAGGTTTCATGATGGTTTYGCTAACAGTAGCATAAAGAACATGGCAATTACCCAGACTGTGCTATCAGCTTTTGCTGAATAAAGCTAGTAAGGCAGAAGTCAGTCTGATTTCCAGAAGCCACAAAAGTCCATCAACCTCCAGTGGCCAAAGAAATATAGCTACTTATTTTCTGACTGCCTTATTCTCCAGACCAATTTTTCTCAATGCTAAAGAAAAAAAAAATTAATGGCAGATTGTCCAGTTCATGACTGGATGGCTGGCAACAGAAATCCTATTTCCAAACTGACCTCTGCTTTCCAGCATGGCATTCATTAATTCCACAGTCTCACATTTCTAGGAAGATGTCAGTCATGTATGTGATTTTTCTATCAGCTATTAATGCCAGATCACAAGGTGAGAAAGCAGGGGTTTTAATCTCAAGACCCTCAGGAGATGGAGCTGAATACATTCGGTGTGAGCCTGGAAATGTCAAGGACAAATATTTTTTTAAAGTAAGGACTGTTCATATCCATGTGTAATCTTAAGTACAGGAGATGTGATCCAAAACATAGCCCTTTCCTCCTTGTTACAGTTGTTTAGGTGTAACCAGCATATAACTCCTGCTTCTCTGGAATTAAGTTTAGAACATCTAACTAGGCACCTAGCCTTTTAGGAATTTGCATATTTATTCTGAGTGACATTTTAAGGCTTTCCTAAAGGCTTTGCACATGACAGGATGTTTCGTTTTCTATTTGTAGGAAGGAAACAGTAACGATTTGCTATATGTCTCCAAGAATTGTTTGTTCCTTCACTCTAAATATGTGATTAGTTCTTCACCGCAGTATATTTTGTCATTCCTCATTAGGTCATTTTCACACGGTCTGCATAATCAAGCATTGAATTTTTTGCAAAGTCCCTGACTTTTGAACCTAATTACAGCTTCCACCTTCCTAAGATATGTACAATAAATGCTTTATTTTCCATCTTTAGGCTAAGTAAATTGTAACTTTGAGTCCCAGTTTAATCCAGGTGTATATACAATATATATGGWATATTAAAWTTTTTATATATATAKATATATATATTGCTAACGTCACATACAAAGAACTAGCACTGTGCTTTACCTTTTCTCCTACAAGTTCCACTGAAAATCCGTCTTATGTGTAAGACTCCTTCAAAACTGTGAGGTACGGAAAAGTAGAACCAGAGACTGCATTTTTCCAAAGCTTTTGTAAATTAAAGCTTTGCCTGTTACCAGTTCCAGAAGTGCCACAGATGAGAGTGGGACCAGAACCTCACCCCAGTAGATGGCCTCTTGGCAGTAGCGCATGCTGATGCTACAATGGTAGACTACAGTGTTACCACCCTCTACAAATCTTAGTGAGAACACAGGTGAACTGGGAGAAACAACAGTCATTTCCAACAACTGGAGACTCGCCAGCCTCTGGTGTCATCAACAGTTGAAGAAAACATTCACGTGACACCTATTTCACATGCCATTGCTGAGACCAAGGAATGTTATTTAACTAAGAATGTTGCCGATGGTCACTGATTTGCCCTTCACGTGCTGTCACCTGTCTTTCTTTCTATGGGCCTACTTACTTATAGCCTTCAAGACTAAAGGGTGCAAAAAGAGTCAGCCTTCCTATCGATGTCTGCGTTTGTGAATTCCCATGTACAACAGCGAGAAAGAAAGAGAAATCTCTGAGATGGTGTGGACCTTTTTCAAATTTCTTCCTAGATGGCTATTCTATTGCTTGACATATAGATCTGAGTCTGCTTTTAGCTGCAAACAGCCATATAACATATTATCCTACTTATTGCATACAGTTACAAACATCTTGTATCTGGAAGCAACGAGGGAGAAGGCTCCTTTATTATCAAGTCAATCTCAAATCCCATTATGTTCCTCTACAACAGTTTCCGTAAACATTCAGCAATTTTCAGTGTCTGAGTTGCGCAGCTGAAGAGGTGCATAAACAGGCTCCACTGAAATGTGAAGATGACTGATAATGTACTAACACTGAGACCCCTTGCTGTGATTATTACCCCCTGAGTGCTCCTTACAGAATGTGCCTCTTATCTCACAGTGACAACGCTAATAGAATATGCATAGCCCTATTAGCATACAAGATAATAGCACCCTGGAGGGGACAGAGCCATAAAACTTTAAGTAGAAATCAAAACAGAGGGAGGAAGAAAAAGGGAACATTGTCACAAGCAAAAAAAAAAGGGGGGAGCCTGAGGGCAAATTTTGCTGCAGAAAACACACATAGTCATAATTCTTGTGCTAGTCACCATGCAAATGGTAATAGTCTTTAGTCCCATGAATACTATCAGTGCCATGTTTGCTGTGAAACATTAATTGAGATAATATGCCCCTTTCCGATGCAGCAGGGAGTCATATGTGAAATTGTACCGTAACAAAATGATGGCAACATCTGCAACAAATATACAACAGCATTTGGGGTGCCTTGCATTGGATAAGCCCAACTCGGTCTTCACCTTTGCAGATGGAGACTGTGAAAGAGCYAGAGTCTGCAAGGGGAGGCAAGCAGCTGTTAGCTCAGACAGCATGCATATGTATACCTGTAGCTTGCTACATTTCAGCTGCTGCACGGTTAAAAGCTTTGCAGGTTAGACGTGTTATCTCTTGACCCTACTTCAGTCACCAGATTAAACCTCAAACAGTTCTTTGAATGCCAAGGTCTTTCTCTRGTAACATTTGCCCAGTGCAATCACATTTGTCCCATGTAACCGTCCATTGTACCAGACCTTTCACTGCCTACCCACGGCTGGCAGTCAGCCATACATTCATATGCTTTCTGTCTTACAGCAATAGCCAAAGTAAATCTTTCAGTGCTTGGCACAAGAGTGTGAATTCAATAAAAAAGGCTTCAAACAAGTATGAAATGGCTTGTCTTTAAACAAACGAAGAACAGCAAGCCTTCTTAAAGCTCACTGCGGTTCAGCTCCTGCCCACWGCTAAATCCAGATAACCCCCAGCAGTGCTGACAACCCTGTTTGGTAAACTAGTCACCTGTCAAGCAGGTCTGAAMATATCTACGCATCTAGGCTCAGCAAGGTTGGAGGCAAGTGAYGTTCCCCTTACCAGGAGGTTTAGCAGGTGCTATCAAAGTCCTTGCTGTCTTCTTTGTGAGACCTGAAAATTTCCAGTATTAGTGCTGAATGGTTAGGACCCCAGGGTAATCACTCCACAGAGCACTGTATGATTTTTACAGCGTCTGTTATACAAAGATGGTGTCAAGCACTAGATTCTCGTGGAGCATTCTGAAGCATCTTGCAAAGTTCTYTGGGATTCTTCACAGCACTTCACTGTGGTTTCTATAGAGCTAAACTCTTTGGAAAGTGGCTTTCTGTTGCAAAGTTTTACAGCTTGTGGGAGTCTGACAAACCTTATTTTCATTGATGGTATCTTCTGTTGATGATCTCAGCAATTAAAACACAACTAGAAAAGGCACTAGTAAAGAAAATCCAGCCACTCTGGAAATAGAAAGCAGCATTAAGACTACAGGAATGACTCCTGAATGCACATCTGTGTGTGTGCGTGYGTRTGTGTGTGTGTGGCGGGGGGGTGTTTATACATGCATACACCCTCTTCATCTGTGTTATCACAGGGGAAACAGGTCACTTCATAAACATATATATTTTAGAAGTTAGTGGAGTATTTTAATACTCTTTTGTGGTGAATTCAAACTGGAATAATCTCCCCTTTCTTCTTAGAACGATCAAACTGATGTAGACAAAACACCAGCTCCAGCGGAAGTCGCGCAGGATCTAACRTTATATCAGGTGAATCTTAGGTGTATAGTTGTCATATGTCATCTCCATCCTAATTTTTCCAACTCTGACTCTCTGGTAAGTCCTGTTATCAGGGCTTATCATTAAAAATGGAAATGCTTCTTCCACAAAAACGCAGACCTGCACTGGCTAAGGTTACTGAGATGCCTGGGTACCTATCCCTGAAGAAACAGTGCTTTATGAACAGCTTCTCAATGTGGGTCCATATGGGATCTCTGAGGTGCAGGATGCAGTGCTTCTACAGGACACTGAGTGATGGTTCCCATCAGTCAAGCACAGCTGGGACATTCACCAAACATCTGTCAGTGCTAGGTGTATATGGAAGGAAAATTTTGGACACTGAGTGATTAGCAATTCCCTGCGTTAAATTGCTTTTCTCATTAAAAGTCTAATTATATTACAAACTTGGCTTAAAAATACTAGAACAATGACACAGAGAAGTTTGTGCTTTTTAGAAGAAAGTGAATTACCTCTCAGTTTTTATCTGTAACTCTTTGCTATATCTCCCTCTTCCATATTTTTCTAAAATTGGGGGCCAGCTCTGTATCTGGATCTTGTTGGGATTGCTTACTGAACCACACTACGGTTCAGCAGAGTATCTAAACACAGACTTCTGTCTAGAATTTCAGCCTACAGAAGACAAGGTTTTGCTGGTGGACATACCCTGACTAGAACARTGGACAACCTCCTATTGAACAGTTTTCAGTTGTGGATTATCTGTCATCCAGTGGTGTACAGATGCTCCGGCCTAGCGATGCTCTTTTTATGAGAGAAACACAGCGCACTTCAGAAAGACAAACAGGCAGAGACAGGATTATCAGCCAGGTCATTTTATCAGCAACAACAGCAGTCATCTAATGCACAAGTAATTATTCCACAATAAATAAACATCCATTTTCCCGACACTAAAGCATAAGCTTTATTTAGCAAAACATTATCTCCAAGGATCTTCAGCAGCTCAGGACACAGTGAGGCAATACAGTGCAGTCTGGATGTTGCTATATATTTATTAAGTTGTATCAGGGCCCATTTAGTAGTAGCTCTGCAGTTTATCACATAAATATCGAATGCCAAATACAAAAGAGAAGAAAATAGCAACATAAAAAATTTATCTTTGGGGGGGAGAGGAGGGAGAAAGAGAGAGAGAGAGAGAATGGTAGTGATAATGTGATTGTGCCTTCAGCAGTAATGGCTAATATCCCTTTACAAAGGGTGCGGTGTAAAAATATTCCAGAGATGGAGGAGGCAAAGGGAGCCTAGCTGTTGTTTGTTTGTTTTAAAGTGTATTCTGGTTGCAGGCTAGGTCAGCGGGTGGCCAGACTGAGAAAATGAGTCCCCCGGGCTGTAATAATTGTAACTGTCAGGGAAGAAAAGTCAAGGTCTTAGATAGCAGTGGTCTGCTCTGACTTCTGACCATGGAGAAATATATATGAAAACTATTGCCTGGGGCACTGTGGGAAGAAACCAAGAGGTTTTAACTCCTGGTGGCTTGTGCTTATGAATTGGAAAACTCATTTTGCACCTTGGTGGTTTGTATCTTTATGATTATTTTCATTTGCAGTATAAATGAAGCTGGCAATATTCCTTTTCCTCATGTCCAACTCTGTGATGCAATGAACACCTATTACTAGCCTAGGCTTTGCATTTTTGAGTCTTAAACAGCATGGGGGCTTATAATTGATCTTTCAACAGTGGATATTCATAAGGAGAGTCTGATTCTGATTATCTCTTGCAGTGCACTCATTTACCAGAGCTATGCATAGCTGCCTTCAATGGATTAATTTAGAATTACACACTGGTAACTTCACTGACTTCACCAGAAATACTCTGGGTATAAAAGCAGTGTGAGAGAAGATAAAAGGTTGAAGAAGCTAAACCATACAAAATTAAATCATACAAACAGGAAAAAAAAATCAGTTCTGTAAACTCTTTTTTGTTTGTTTGTTTTTTAATTATATAGCCTTGGACTAGTCAGAGTAACTAATCAGTCTTTTTGTGCATCCTCAAATTTTCCCCTTTATTTCAAGGGGTGTGGGAGCTTTAATGAAAAGTTTTGCTAATAAACCTAAGCCCAGAGGGTAGCATTTTGGTTGTCTGCTACACATATATCATGCTGGGAGTCTAGTGGCAGCCTTCCTTTCTCCTTTTGCATCTTTGCACCCTGACCCACAGGGAGGAGAGACAAAGAAAGGGACACAGACAGATCTGCTGGTGAGAAAAATTGGCAGGTATTTCTTTGAATATTCTCTCCCCATCTTGCTCTCACATCCCCAAGCACCTTGTCTACATTGTTCCTAACTTTATATCATCTGTGGGGACCGAGTAACAACAAGATAGTCAGCAGCAAATTTTGGACAAATCGTCAACAGTTCATCTGGCAYCAAGTAGCAGGACATCTCTGAGAAGTGTCTTTGCCTGTGCATCTCATTCGTCCTCACTCTGTTTGTTATACACTATAGGAAGGGCAACGGGCCAAAGCAGAAAAGATAATACAGAATCAATCATACGTGCTACTTACGCTGCGAGGTAGGTTTGAATAGTAGCCTAGATGCTTCCTTTCAAATGCCAGCAGTCATCTGGCACAAGACCAGGCTGAGAACAATWCTGCAATAAAACAGGTTCTGAGGTCTTGGACATAGTTTCTATTTACAYGAGGGTGAAAACAAAACCATCTGAACACTTTTGCTAAACTCATTTCTGTCAGATCATCTGTTTCGGAGCTTTCAGTGTGTCTCTCCATCTTTGGCTGGAGAAGACACTCCGATGCTGAGAATCCAAAAATTCGTGTCCATCTACAGAATGTTCTGGAGCTAATTAAATGTTATTTTTCACTGTAAAAAGCTTTGCTCAAACATTCCAGCCTCTCTGATAGCCTTCTAATATGAATTAATTGGCAAATATAATTCCTCTAATACGAATTAATAAGTGGAACTGAAAATGTTTATATTCATAGTGGGACCAGACAAACTATATAAACAGCAAATAGCAATTATTCCCAGTCTGATGGTGGTAATAGCATCTAAGGTGTTGCTGGTGGAAGAGGGTAATTATTGCCTGAATGTGATTTAGTTGTTGAAAGTCACCGTAATAGTGAGCTGGAAAACTTTTATGGGCTCCATCTGTACTTTACCCACCTTCCTTTCAACTTGTCTCTGCATGGTGAGGAAAGTACAGCATGTGTGACAGAGAAAGAGAGAGAAAAAAATAAACACAGAAAGAGGGAGCGGGTTGGGGGGGGGAGAGAGAGAGAGAGAGAGAGAGAGAGAGAGAGAGAGAGAGAGAGAGAGAGAGAAGCAAATGTTAGTGATAAGGGAGTAAGTCTAGTGAAGCACACAAGGATTCATATAAAGAAAGAATATACTAACGGTACTCGTGTCTTCCAGCATTACATAAATAACGCTCCTGCTCTGTCTCCCAGTTGTATTTCGTTGTTCGTTGCATTTTACAGAAAGGCTGCCAAAATAAAGACATGGTCTGCGAAAAGACGGCTAYTAACCTAGGATCCTCTTTATATTCCTTTTGTTCTGTAGCAAGGCAGTGCTGAGAAGAAGATGGAAGAGGCAGACGCTCAGAGACCTGGAAGAAATATCAACTCCTCTGGCCTGACTAGAGCAATGGACCCTGGAGACTTTCATCCCCTTTACCCTGTACTAAACCTAGTAAGCTGTGTTTGTAAAAAGTGTATTTTCTAGAATRGTATCCAGTCTCAGGGTAAAGATCTCTGGCCCAGAAAACCTCTCACTTCCTTTTAACAACCGTTTCAGCAGCTAAAGACTTCCACTGTTAAGAACAGCCAAAGCTTCCTGCTTTGAAGATAGGAGGAGGATRTGAGAATGGAAATCTCAACTCCTAAGTGACTTTTGTTATTTTGAATCTTTCCGAGTTTCTTGCTTACTGGCTGACAAGCTCACCCTGAGGACAGGTACAGGAATTCACGGGGCTCCCTCCTTCCAGGCTTTTCAAAAAAAGGCAGCTGGCTTCACTGTTAGGTTTGTGGGGAAGAGATGAAGGTCCAGCTGTGCTACCTATGCAGTGGGCTCTCTTCATGCTTGGTGAGGCACAGCACCGTGCTACCGCCGAGGGGTATGGCAGCTCTACTTGTGGCTTGCTAATGCAGTTTGTGCCTGGACAAGCAGATGATCGTTCAAGTGATTTTCTATTTTAAGGTGAAGGTGGTACATGCAGAAGATCTCAATGTCACTACAAAGCAAGAAGGGAGGCTGTGAGGAGGAGGAAGGCAGAAACCTTCACAACTAATGTCAATTTTCTGCATCAAATATTTTGATAATTAAACAAAGCTGATCAAGAGAGGAAAACAGCATGTCTCCAGAGCTCCGGAAGCAGAGGCCCATTAAATAGAAGAGTCAGAAAGTGCCAGAGGCGGCAGCCTCAGATTAATGGCACTCCAGTAATAGATTTTCCCAGGCACAGTCACACAGGAGACAACTACTGTGTAGCCAGAGCAGCGATGAGGCTGTTAAAGCAACAGTAACATTAAATCACCTGGTACCACAGGGCGAGGGGATGGATGGAAGAACATCAGCTCCTGTACTGCAGAAGGTGTAAGGCTCAATCTGGTTTCAGGCAAAGAGACTGGATCCCAGTAGTCATTTACAGCAGGGAAAACAGATAGCTCAGATGTCGGATGTGTATAAAGAGAGACAAACAACAGTTCCAGAAGGATGGTGAGCTGAGTACAAATATCTCTTCCTGAAACGGACAAATAGGCACTAAACATCATAGCGTCTGGTTTTGCTGAGACCAGCCACATCTGCTTTGGTTCAGTTGTTCTTAACTAATTATCAAACAYTGGTTTTATCAGTGATGTTTCTCCATCGACTTTCCGGGTGTTAAAGCACAAGCTTGAATTYGCTTAAAAGCAGCTCAGCTCTTGAAGAGAACGGGAGGGATGGCAGCAGGCTGGAAAAGTAGCGTTGTTTTCATATTATCATCCAGTCCTTTTTATCTCAGCAGTGTTTGAACTGATCCTCCTTGAAATGCCCATCTTGTCTGAATCATTCCTATCCATTTTCATAATACAATAATAACAGAAACAAGGGTTTCTTCCAAGCCAGGCTGGCACGGATTAGAGTCCACCGCGAGAGCACTTCGCTCCCAGCTGGGATGTATGGAAACCAGATGAAGTGGCTGAAAATCGGAAACAACTTTTTAGACCTACTTGAATCCTGATACGATCACATCACAGGGATGGGTTAAATTTATGATCTTATCTAGGATTTTTGTTTGTAATCAACCCCAGACCTACTGGCTATCACTCACTACAAGCTTATGATTTCCCTGTGCTAACAAGGAAAAGTTGGGACATCAAACTATGAGGGAGCGAAGCCAAACTACAATATTAGCTGATAGGATCAGAAGTGGAATGCAACAAAAAGCCCCACCAAAACAAAAGAAAAATGATAGCCTTTTGCAGCCTGTAAATTTCAGCCTTTGTCTCCTTTGGCCCATGCTGCACACACAAACTATAGCGTGCGCAGAAAAGCCCGGTTTTCAGGCAGAAAGACTTTGGGATAAGAGCTAACAAAACAGAAATTACAATGCAATACCCTGAGATCAAAGTACGGCTTCAGCATGGAATACAGTTGCTATCCCTAATCACGCATATGCAGTAGGGCATGCAGCAAAACGTACAGATTTCCTACTAAAGTAATTTCATCGTATTTCATTTCTACATATTTTCTACATTTCATTTCTACATATTTTGCTAGGTTGCCTACTGTCTTTGTCACGGCAAAGCCTGAACCTTTTGTAAGTGCCTCGGACAGCAGATGACTAGGAGTACCTGTCAAGCAGATCTTGCCCTTGGTACCTCTCTTAACATACTTGGGTAGAATGAAAGAGAAGAACTACAAACCAGAGATGGCACCAAACATGGCACTAGGATCTAGCCAAATCTGGACAACTTCATGTAGTTTTCACAGTTATTACTTCAGCAAATAAAAAGGGAAATTGCATATCTTCGTGAATGGGATTTATTTGTATCTTCTTCCATTCCGAGTAAAACAAAGGTTTGTTTTCATAAAATATTAGAGCTTGTCTAGGCCATAGCAGAGAGGCTATTCTTTCCTGATTAACCAGCCTATTTTCCAGGCTCAMCCCTGTGGAACAAGGTACTACAAAGCACCGTTTCTTGAATATTTTCCTAAAGCAGGTCAAACTCTTAGGTCTGCCCCATTGTCAACTGTGAGAAAGATATATTGGAATTTGGACAACATTTCAGGCTGGTTATATAACCAAAAGTTGTTTGAATATGATCATCCAGATGACAAGAATGGCAGGACACCAGGAGTGAATTCCCAAGTACAAGAACATTATTTCAGCTGTTTCCCTTTCTCTGATTCCCAGACCCACTGGAGCTCTTCGCACTCCTTTTCCTAGGAATCCCTGTATCAAGGGCACATTCTGGTACTCTATCTGTGATGGGTTGCAGGGGAGCAGGGCTGAAGGCCAGATGCCCCTAAGAGCTTAAATCTAGAAGTTAAGATGTATCCTCTACAACAGTTGTTTTTATAATAGGTAGACACAATACATTTCCTTAACAGGTGATTGTCCAGCTGCAAATAAATACCTAAGAAAACTTAAAAGGCATTAGGAAAATCCCTGCTCAACATTCAGAACAGCCCTTCAAACTGTGAGGAGGTTACAAATCCACACTGAATTGCTTTCTTTTCATCTTTGCATGGATTAGCTCCGAGACTAACAGTGTGACAAATCTGTTAAAGTTTCAACAGGCAAGTCTTAATTTTGTATATACCCTTCAGTCGTTTTCCATATGGAGAGGGAAATGTTCTTTCACAAACAGTCTGTTACTATTTTCAATATAGGCATAAAAAGATTGTTCAAAACTAAGAAGTTTCAACAAGGAGCATTCAAATTGTTTCAAAAATTAGAACTTGTGGGTATTCCTTATGGATTTTGGAAAAAGAAATTATACCTCTCCTAGAAATGGAATAGACAGGTTGAACGCAGAGGAGGTTTAGCAGTTTGCCTAAGATAATTCCAAGCAGGAATGTAACCTATGAATCTCAAGCTCCAAACCCAGTCCCAAGGAGCTTTCTTATAAATCCAAGAGCATATTCAAAACTGAGTTCGGCCCATGCACTTACAACCACCAATCGTATGCAAGCAGCAGTATAATTAGTCCCCCAAAGCAAACATAACAGGGAAAAATTTAGGGTCATATTCATCTACTGTGAATAAATCAGATCTATAAATCAAGGGGTGACTCAGCTGAAGTTATTGATGTTGCTTTAGTTTAGAGTGAATGGATCGGAATCTGGTCCACACATTTCACAGATTTCTGAGAATGAGCATTTTTAACTGAATTGGTAGCCAGGAATGTCTCCTAATTGGCACCAAATGTGAAACAGGTCATTATCTGGACAAGGCAAACAGCATAAAAGACATGTCAGAAGCTGAATGTAACGTCAAAGAAGGAGCATAAAGAGTAAACAAGTTCCACACACAGATAGGAGTTGAAGTGTAATGAGCATTAAATAATAGCTATAAAATTTTATGCAAGTATATGAATTACAATGTTATTTCTTCCAAATTGATGTTCACAGGAAAGGTGTGTGTGTTTTCTCTCTCCCTGTGATATAAAAATGACTCATACAGTTAGTATGTAACTGTATTGTGTTGTGTAAATATCTGCAACCATCTATAACCATCTATATTGGTAATGCTGAGATTTAAGTGAGTGTAGAATCTTTTGAACCTACTTGACAGCAAATGGCTTACCAAGCAGCCACAGAAATAATGTGTTACCCAAGAGCCTGGTAAGTCACCAATACAGCTGTATACATCTGGGCTGATATCCTCTGCGGTACCTACTAAAAGATGTAGGTTGAGATCTGTAAAAGTGCCTGGGGAAAAAGACACCCATACCACACTAAAATCCCAATGGTTGGGCAATCTGGTTGTTAATCTTCAAAAAAGAAAGTGCTGGAGGATCCCAATGTTTATTCAAGCAAACAAGCTTAGTTAAAACCCTGTTAAAATGTTACCAAGAGTTTGGCTCTTCAAGTCTGAAGGCTGACTGAAGAAAGGAAGTACTATTAACTAATGCAGAAAATAAATCCTGTTTTATTTGCAATGAATGTAACTTCTTAACATTCCTGACAACAATAAATAGTAGCTTTGAATGATCCTGTAACAACAAGGTGAGCACAAAGATGTTCCCTTTCTACTGATTTCTTTGGATGCTTTGGATCAGGCCCGTCACTAGAAACGGCAGTTAAATGGTAACAGCTACCTATCGTCATCTTCTTTCAGCATTAACCCAGTCCCTGTAAGCATTTCAGAATAAACATACCTGTCCACTAAATGTTCTTTTCCTGATGATCTAACCATGGACACTTACTCCAGTGCAAGTCTTGGATTCTGTCCTGTTCTTTTCTCACTCTTATGTTTTCCAAGCTGAAAAACGTAAGCTAACATTCTTTCTGGGAAGTGCAAGGCACCCTCGTATCAGAAATCAATCACGCGGCGCCACTGAAAACTGCAGCACACCCCTGAACTCGAAAAGCTCCCCGCATCTTTAAGAGTAATTCCTTGGAGCGGGGCAGGAGGACGAAGGTAGCTGGTTACAGGCCACGGCCAAAACCGAAGAACGTGATTTGGGCTTTTGTTTGCTCCGAGCAGGTAACCCAAGGCAGCACGCAACACTASCAGATCTACTTAAAACGCAGGCAAGGTCAAAAGCCGACCTTACAGAACTGGTCAGCCATGTTGCCTCGCAATGAGCATTAGTACCACATCATTATGTCCTGATAAAACTCAGTTACTCTCCAGCAAAACCCCATAAATCACCAGCTTCACCCAATCAGGGTTCTGTCACTGTAACTAAACAGCGACTCAAGCCCCGCCACGCTCCTATTGGCTGTGACAGGGGATATAAATCTGCCGCTGGCCAATCCACTGCAGGCAGCCGGCCCTGTCAAGGAGGGCGACGGCCAACCACGGGCTCGGCGCAGCCGCGAGCCGGATCGCCCCTTCCCTTCGGCCAGCGGGAYGCCCACAGCGCTCGCGGCGGTTGCTGAAGTGTCTCTAATTTAACAGTATGGTGAACCGTTATTTCGGTTATCACTACCAAGAAAGGTCAATTTTCGCCCTGCGAGGTTGTGTGTCACAGYGAGCACGTGCGGGGAAACGGACTTCCTCCCTGCCGGCCTTGCAGGTACTGAAATCCTGCGGACTTGCCACGTGTTTGGTTGGGAAATCTTCAGGCGGGCATCCTCTCTGTGGAGCACGCGGTCCTCCGGGACGGTTTTCGAGCAGCTGCGCACAGGACACCCGACCCACAGAAACGCACACGCTTCCGTTGGCGTCAGCCGCGCAGGGAGAAGCCAGGACACGCGAGCTGCTGGCGGGCKGCAGGGCAGAGACTTTCCCTAGCTCCAGGTGGGGCTGTCTGCGCCCCGACCAGGAGCGGAGGCAGAAAGACCGACCGGTGGCTGAGGCATCCGGCTGGCAGCGAGGCTATCCCAAGTCAAAAGCCCGTGAAGGAAAGGGGCACTAAGGGCTGGATAAAGTTCTTAGTGCATCAAGCACGACACACTATATTTTTCTGTAGTTTCAGCAGTGTGGGATAAACTGTTATCTTGAGATATTTCCTATTCCCCTGTCAAAGTCACAGAAAAACAACCTGCGCCTGGAAGTCTCTACTGAGCGAAAGGCTCCCGCCTCGCCAGGCGCTCCGAGAGCGGCCCCTTGCAACGGACCGGCACGGGCTCCTCCTGCGCTCTACCACCCCTGCAGCTGCCCCAGCTCCACACCACACCGCACGTCACCGTGCACGCTGAAGGGCGCCAATGTGCCCCAAAGGGCCGCTCTCCTTTGCTAACCAGTCACCCGAGCTTCTTTAGACAGGCATACTGAGGCTCAAGGAGAGGCAAACGATCCTTCTTCCCAAGATCATTTAAAAAGAGAGAGTAGGATGAGAGCTCTTGAGAGCCCAAATCCCAATACCCTGTTTATTCCTCTYGAGCAAATGGCTGTCTGGGGTATGCTCTTTGGAAAACTCCCAGACGCTGATGCTTGAGAAAGTGCCCGAGAATCCCCACTTACAAAGGCAAGCAACTGTTCCAACTAGGCATTTTGACTTTGGAAATGGCCAGTTCCACTTCAAGGGGAAAACTACTATGTGAATTGGCCCTAAAACTTAATTTACTATTAAAAAAAAAAAAACCACACCTCTGTGCTGCCATTTTAAGCAGGACCGTAGTGATTTACAACATGGAGTGATATTTCAAAAAAAGATAATGTGGGTACTGAATTATTTGCTGATCCAAAAGAACAACTGGACATACCTACTTTTCGTGGATTTAATCTTTGCTGAAGTGTTAACTAGCAAGCATGAAATACCGCTTTTCGGAGGCATTCTATTGCACTTATGCAGCGTACAGTTACATTAGGCAGCTTTACGACACACTGACTTGGTCGAGTGTGATGCAGTGTAATACAACTAAAGTAATACGAGCTTCTAAATGCAACACAATGGCAAAAATCCATCTCAGATCTGATCTTTGTTTCATTTCTGATGCCAACTGTCATAATTCACAGAGAGTCAAATCCTTCTGCTTTTGCTCACATGATCAACCGTATTAAAGCCAGCGGGATGTACCCATATCAGAGAGGAAGCACCACTTGATCAAACAGGGGTGAAAGCATGTAATTGAATTAGTTGCATTAGCTAGTACGCATCTTTAAACTGGAACCCAGAGAACTCTAGATCAGCTGCAATTCCTTTTCAAGCACAAATACACATAGGATCAAATTCATAACAGGCTTATAAGAGTACAGCATTCATGATTTCTATTTTGCCAGTCAGAAGTTTGCTCCACTGGTTCTCTTTTTCTTGTACAGACAAGGCAGATGTCAATATTCTGGCTTTGGCAAGAAGGGAAGCCTAGGAACCCAGCTGGCATTCCCTGATCTATTGCTAATCAAGGAGCTCAAAAGAGAATATTTTATCAAAATCTTGATAATAAGCAACACATAAATTTCAGTGATTTCCTATGAGCAGTAGTGCCCTGTACTTAAATGGGAATGGCCGAAGCAAACACAGATACAGGATAGGATATGAGCAGTGTTTCTTTATTCTGCATCTCCGGGTTTGGTTTTCCCCTTGTGAGATATTTCAGCTCCACACGTCAGCACAACTCTGCATGTCAGGACCGGACAGTAGACAGAAACGTGTCCATTTCAATTTCGATTCTGATCCTGGGATATTTCTAACTCTCTCCATATCCTTGATAGATAATGGTTTAATAAGCGATCTGTTTTTTATTTAAAGGGTCGGTAGTAAAACCCAGATCACATTTCTCACTTGGTGGGTTAAAAAACCGCTTACGCTCATTTCTGCAATGTAAAACGACACTATATCAAATCAAACATTTCCAGATGTGGCCAGCCTGTGTATGTAAGTGCAAGAGGAGTGAACATTTACAGACAAGGGGGGTTTCCAGGTTTTTTAAATAGGATTGGAACCCCACCTGCTGGCAAAGACTGTTATAGTAACATCAAGGTAAGAACTCATGCAGCCTTCCATGACCAAAACCCATATGCCTACAGTGGGGTTCCTAAATATGTGCTCTGATTACCATATGTGCTGAGTACTACTGAAGTCAATATGAACTGTCAATAAATGCTTAGAACGTACAAAAATCAAACCTTTAAAAGTGACCTAAATGTCATTCCCACTGAATGACACAAAGAGAAGGACAGCAATTGCTTAGGAGCAATGTGACTTGTGTTCCCAATACATATGGTACTTCAGAAAATTTCAGCTTCGGGAAAGTAATTTTAGTTTTTTAATTTTGAAAAGCTAGGTCAAACCAGACTACACATTCCTTACTTAGAAAATTATACCAAAAGCCTGAAGTATCACATTCCAGTAAGGCACAAGGATGAAAGAAGTGACATCTCTCTATGTCATGCCACTTACAGCAAATGAAAAATGAAGACAGTAATGAATTAAACGGGACAACAAAATATCATTCTAAAGACCACAGCTGAATTAAACAACCCTGAAAGAAATAGTTCTTATTTTTATTTAGAATTCACTTTAAAAAAATCTCATTGCCTCCAGCATTAGAGCCTTCCTCTGAAAACAAAAAACAGAGATCCCATTTTAGAGCAAGTTCATGCAATTCTGCCTTGTTAAAGTTGTCCAATTAACAATGTAAGTATTTGAACTTTGAAGTGTTTCAGAGCCAAATTAACTAATTCAAAAAAAGAAATTCAGAGAAAACAGTAAGTAATACTGGAAATGAGCATTTCAACATCCCAAAATGAGACGCTTTGCACTGGTAATTTCAGAATAATCCACTGACTTTCCAGCAGACACTGTGCATTATCAGACTATTCCATATGTTCTTGAGTGCAGCTCAGTAGAAGACTTTTAAACAGCTACAGGTCTCCTAGAAGATGTGAACAGATCTGTGCAGATCTGTCCAATACAATCATTTATCATGCTTTTGGGTCTGCCACAAATCTAGTTAGAAATGCAAGTTCATGTTGAGRAGATGTGCTAGTTAAATACAGGGAAAATCTCCTCGCTGCTTCTCAAAAATGCTGCCCACTCTATTACACAGATCCTTGGTATGGGCTTAGTGCTTGAAATAAAGTTTCTCTAACATTTGCCCTTAAATCCTCATTGCAAAACAAACGCTTGTCCCAACTCTGGGACAAGCTATGAAAGTGCAACCAGCTCCCAGACAGTCCTTTCTCTTGCTCTTACTCATTATGTAATAGACAATTCAGGTCAAATTCTACCACTTTAATGACACAGAAGGAAGAAATCCAGATGCCGCTTGACAAAGAGGAGAGATCAGTCTGTGGTATCTGGCATATWCACCAGGCATGTCCAAATATGAAGRAAAAAAAATCTCTATTTTAGGCCAAAGTGCTATGAAAAAAAGAGAGGTTTCCAGGATGTGAGTCAGAAAGTCCTGGAAGGGTTTGCCTTGACGAACTAATGATAACGGAAGGATAAGTTAAAGCGTCAAGCTAACTGGTTAGATAAGACTAAGGTAGACATGCTTCCTGTCTATGAGAAAGGAAACAAGATGTGCAAACTGAGACTGAAGTATGCTAGCTTCCAAGAGTTTCCTCTGAATGCGGAAAAAAATTACTTTTTAAAAGTTGCACTTCAAGCACACTTGGGCATTGGTAAGAACTGGCAAGCAGAGGATTCGTTATAGTTGGCTAGAAAGAAGAATCAACATGCCAGGACAGACATCCCCTGGCCCCTGCCCCTTATCCCTGCCACCTTCTGGGAGTCCTAACAGCTGCACTGAGCGTGTACAGAGGGGTTTTTCAAATAAAAAAGTTTGCATCAGCACTGGGTTTGCTTGTTCTGCTATCTTCTGTGATCAAAGAATTGAAACAGCTGCATGTCTCAGCTCACTGGCAATAAAACCTGCAGTTGATCGGCTTTGTCCTAACCCCATAGCTACAGGGAAAGTGCAACCATAGATTTAATGGGGGAAAAAAAAGAGAGAGCAGGAGAGAGAGAACACCCAAGCTGCATTTAGCCACACTCTGCTCCCTCCTAACATACAGTCTCTTAAGTGCCACTTACTCAATTAATCCAAGCTCTTCTGCTTTAAAAGCAAAGCTGTAACATATTTAAACAGCTTAGGAACTCTGCCCAACAAGCAAAGCTCCCTATCTTATTCACCAGCTGCAGAAGTGAGTGTGCACATGCTTTGATTAACACTGCTGCTGCCAGTTCTCTGCTGCTGCCTGTTAAATTCTACTGAAATTCTGCTAAAGCTGAAATTTCTCAGCTTTTTTTAAGTAGGGTGGATCTCATTTAAGTAGGGACTGTCTCTTGGATCAGCTCCTAGAACATCCTTGCAGCAGCTTCAGTAACTATTTTTATAGGCAAGTATTATTAGGAAAGTATTTTAAATGGCCTTTGAATGCAATTTAGCAGCTGGAAATACGGCAGTATGCCAGCATCATGTGATCAGACAACATGTGGAGTACCAACAAGTGCTATCAGAGATCAGTACTCTATAGACAATGCATGAAAATTTATGATTCAATACACCTGGTACATTCAGCAACCAAGAAGGTGTTTCTAAACCGCAAATGTCTGAAATGCTGAGCTATGCTATTCCTGGGTTTCTTGTAGAAAAAGATCCTACTGTCAGAGGCCTAAATGGCATATTTGGAGCTAAAATCAACAGTGATGCAAATGATGTTTTATATTAAACAGTGGATGTCAGCTCATCATAAATATKCTTAAGAGGGTAAGAAGCACAATCTGCACAGTACAACCTGCGGCCATCAGTGAGCGCATATAAGGAGTGCAAGTTACATGCTTAAGGGTTTGGCTCTGGACAAATGATCCAGGGTGTAAAATGAAGTAGCCCAAACACACTGGGCCCAACATATTCATCTCCTGCCTGGTACCAAATGCATCATGCTGGAGACAGGAAAAGATCCATTTTGTTCTCCCTTTTAACCAGGGTTTGACAAAGGCCTTTTTATCTTCCACCTCCATTTAAATGGTCCTCAGAGCGTGCACAGAACTCTGTGAATGAGACTGCTCTTTCCAAATGCCTTTCACACTTTCTGTACAGCAAATGTCTCCCCCAAGAACTAAAACAGCACCTTGCAGCAATGCTTAATGTAGGCAATAAAAGCCTGGTGGACAGACTGAGGCCTGCCTGGGAAGCAGGAGACAGGGGCTGTGAGTGCTCCCTGGTGGGGCAGGCAGGCTCAAGCCTTGTGATGTGGGAAAAGTCACTCTCCATTGACTCTGCACAGAAAACTTGGGCTCTGTTACCTGAGGACCTGAGGGAGATGCCTCCAATAGACAGCAGAAAACCCTCAGAAGATAAAATAATCCCAAGGCAAAGGGCTGTCACAAGCCCTTTGCACCACAGTGCTTTTCTGTTTTGAGGGATACATAGGTCCCCTGCTTCCACTGGGATACCGTGTGCAACCTGTAGTAATACAGATCTGAATGCTGAAAAGTACTGAGCACACACCAGGTCCTATGGCTGGGGCCAAACTCTTCTGAGTGGCCAAGGCAAGTAACCAAATGGTTAACACTGCAAACAATAAAATGATTAAGAAAGTAAAAACAAAGCTTGAAATAATTGAGGACCCAATTCTGATCTCAGCAACACKGGCATAGTCACATGTGGTGTTACTGTGGTTGCAACTCATGCAAATGAGAGTGGAAACTGGCCTCCACTACAAGTGCATGCTGAGGGAGAAGACAGCTTTCCTTCTTGACATGATTCCAATTGGATGGTCTGAGATTCAATTTAGCTTTGCTTTCCTGACATCTCCTTCCAAATAAAGGCTCAGTCTTTGTGCTAGGCACAAATAAAATAAAATAAAACAAAATCATACGCTTGGCTGGACCTGGGCATTCCTACTACTAAATTGTTCTGGACTTTATGCTAAATTTCAGTGTATTAAAGAGAAGAGGGATAACTTCTTTGACCAGTGTCCAACTGTTTAGAACTGTTAAATGTGAGTTTTTGCCCATGTTTACATGTGGAATGGAACACAGCCATTCAACCACAAAATGTTCCCAAAGCAAACATCCAAAACCTGGTCGCTGGCAAGGCACATTGACAGAATCGCCTGAAACCAGTCATTCACAGAATGCCAGAACAACAGATTACCATTGGTAAAAAGTACGCAGAGTTGTTTTCTTACCTCCTGGGAAGAGGCCATTGCAAGTGACAGGAAACAGCGACTGGCAAAACAAAATGTAGGCTCAGGGTTTTTTCATCTGGAGGGAGAAAAAAGATTGGTGTTATTTCAGATGTGCAGAAAAGCATGCTATTAACAAAATAAAGCTAGCACACTTTGCGAGTAGCATGTTTAGGGACCTGAATTAGGTTATAYACATTCTGTAAAGTCAAGAATAACATAGCAATGTAGAAATAAAGCAACAGAAGTCAAAAAGAGACAAAATAACTAAAGCAGGACACTGCAGCTCCAGACATTTGTCRTGGGGGAAGGTGAGATCAAGAGGTGACATACGTTCATTCAGACGATCCTACATCTATGTGACAGGCCATAATTTTCTAATCTTGGATCATGTCACTACAGCTCTATGATTCAGATAAAGGAAATATTCCAGRTGGCAATAAATAGCAAAAGTCAACATGTAGAGGAAAGGATACAAAAATATGCTGATAGCACTCTTTGGGAGGAAGGAGAAATCTATGAAGCAGGGTAAGAAGTTACATCCTTGCCAAAAATGTAAGTAATAGCTCAGGACACAGCTAGGAAGGATTCYTTCTAGGGAGTAAAAGTCCAAGTGWCTTCCAGAGAGCCCACTTCCATTTTGTATGATTCTAAGAGATTTACCCACTCACATTTTCAAAAGTTATTCCAGAGCTAGTTATTCTTCATGTCCTTCTCTTCTTTGGCAAATAGACATGACCGAGTCCTTGCAATCATCTTCTTGAACTGCATTAGCCAACCATTAGATGTTTCTGACAGCTGSGCAGAGGTCCACCCAAGCTTTCCAAGGGGAAGCAGCCTGGGASTAGGCCCCCTCACCAACCCTTTGACTGGGTCTCACAACTGCATTGCCATTTTAAGAGTGCTTATGTTTAGATAGCCAGAATCTATATGTAACAGTAGCTCTCTCCTGTTTGGCAAAGAAGGTCATGATCATTTTCTGCCACTGTAAGCTTTACATCTAACTGGCTTCACGCACCTCTAAGCTTTCCAGCCAGCAATAGGGCAACAGAAGCTGTAGGTGTGCCATTCCTTACCTGCCTTGTCATGTTTAATATCTTGCCCCGCTTCTTTCACATCTCTGAGAACTACTTGATTGCTGACTAACAAACRAATGAAAACGTTTCACCATAATGCTTTCTTTCCTCTCGCATGTTAACACCTCCACATGAGCTGACTGAGCCCTGTACATGCTGGATTCTAGTTATTATTCTGCCTGTGCATTGACATGTAGTTGTAYGAACCGTGTTGATCAGCTGCAGGCGCCTCTCAGTATGAAACTGGCCAAAAACCCACTCACAAATTTGCTCCGCTTGTGAATATTGAAATCATATGGCTGATACCTTCTTAAATTGGTTTAGCCTTGACACTGGTTCGCAGTAGAAACAGTGTTGGAAGCTTTCTACAGGCACCACTATTTATYGTAAACACTCCACTTTGTTGAAATAACATAAAACTTTGATAAAAATTTATTCCAGCAAGGAAATGTTAAAGTGCCACCACCCCCTCTGCTTTAGAGCACTACAGTAAGCTCTACTGCAGCTGCATCATGYTGTAGATAGTTGAATGCACAGAGCTATCAACAACCTGGAGATCATATATGCTTGTTTTGATGAAAATAATAAGGAAGAAGTTTGAGGTGCTCCTAGTGGTTTGATTCTCTTTGCTTTGTGAGTAAGCAGTAGACTTAAAATGCCAGGATATTTCCTCTTYTGTAGCTTTATCTGGTTAGGAAGATGTCTAAACAGGATGTCAGGTAGGGCTTTATCTCTGATGTTTGTGGCAATCTGAACTTTGCAGACCTGAGACTGCAAAAAGTACTAGGAACCTGAMAAGGTAATGACCAGCTTAGCTTCTCAAGACCAACTGCTTGCCAAACCTGGAAGGGTGCATGAGAATATTTGCTGGTGCTCTTTGATTTACCAAGCAAAAGGGAAAYAGAAACTCTTTTAAACTCTCAGTCACTAAACTTTGGGCTAAATTTTTACATGGATTGGCTAGAGACAGAGTGAAACCGGTTTTCACCTTCCAGCACAATTTATTTCATTCCGCAGACTTTGTTTGCAGGCCTCAAAATGATCCCTTGGGAGTTTAGCCATAATCAAAATAAAATCAAAGCACAGTAAAAGCTTTCAAATGTAACAGAATATTCCAAATATTTATGATGTGTGTATGACTTTTCATACTTTGTTGTTTGAAAAATACTTTATCAGGTGAATYGGCAATGACGCCTAACAGGGATTGACCATTACTTTCAAGAGATAAGTACTGAGCTGTGTTTCATTCACCTGTAGTGACACAGGACTGAAGTTGTTATAGAACCAACATACTTGCCAGAGAATCGGGCAGGAAACATGGTTACTGTGTGGTGCTGGAGCATCCAGCCCAACCTGTGGAATTTGCCTATTTTCTGCCAACAGCTCTCATTGGGGAGGAGGGGGGGAAATCCCACAAAGTAGCCTGAAACATGTCTTCTGTACTGACATAATTATAGCAAGAATCTCTGGCCAGTCCAAGGCCATTTCTGTCCTCTTAAAAGGTGACTGCTATATTTCTTATCACTAAAATACATAGCTTTCTTACATAAACTGATTAGGAGATTCTTAGCTATTCCAGTGGCGGTCAGATAGTGTGCTAACAAAGGTATGAAACCAGTCAACCTGAATGAGAGTATTTTTTTCTGATGCTTGTATTATGCTGCTGAATAAMGTAGATTGGCTATCATAAAACAATCCCACTTTGCCCTGAAGTTAAGCATTTGAGTTAAACTGCTGTATTGTAAGAAGGTTTGAGATTGAACTGTTCGATTGCAAATGAAATGGTGGAAATACCATTGTTCTAAGACACTAACAATTCAGTTAAGCAAAGGTCTAGACAAATTACCTGTGTAAGGGTACTCAACTGGCCAGAGGACAGTGTTTATCATGTGTCATGGCTACTGTATACCCAATTGGAATAATCTTATGGTCATGAACGTCAATGAAAAGCATCACAAATCTATGAGATTTTCATGAAAATCCTATTTATGTAAAAAATAATAAAAAAATAKTAAGATTGTACGGTACTACAACTAATAGTTACTAAGAAAAGAAGTTTTGCATGCCATCAACATATGTTCATTTAAAAAAAAATCTAATTTAAAATTTTAATAATTTAAAAAATGAATAATGCATGCTCCAGGGCACCCCACCCACTCTTTGTAGGAAAAAAAAAAAAAAAGTGGGACTTCCCTTCACAGATTCATACTTCGAAGCTTTTATTGAGATTMCTCCCAGCTACTTTTAGATATTCAAGTTAGGTGTATTTATAAGCATTCTGAATTAATCTTTGCAGAAACCTGTTATGTATCTTATTTAGGACACATTCAGTCCTGGATTCAGATAGCTGTTTGGTCTATACATGCCAGATTGAAAAGCAAAGGGAGAATTTCAGGACACATGCAGATACWGAATCATTTTCAAAATATATCAGCTGAGTGCTGAGAGCTGCTATCAATGTCTTACAACAAATGCATGCATCTTTCAGGGAGATTTTCACAGAATAATTGTATGCTGTCGCCCGGTATTGCTTGGGATGGCCACCCCAGAAGTTGATGGTTTAAGGTAGTTGAAGTGGGATTAGCCTTCATGAAAGACTCATGGATATTTTCTCAGTGAAAGTTTACAATAATATTTTAAAGACTCTCAACCAACACCCATACTTAAGCTTTGAAAACAGATAATGCATTTTTAATGGGATTGCACATCTGACAAGGAATTTGACTAATTCCTCTGATAGCAGAGGGCTTCCTCCCTATAATGCATCTCAAAAGGATCAAAAATCAAAACACACCCTACCATCTTTGGAATGGCTTCACCACGACCACCCTCCCCACACACTGCCTGGAAAGAATCAGACCAATTCCAGCAGTTCAGTGGCAAGAGAACAGTGTGACAAATACCTAACCTCYCAGCAGTCTGCTCTACCGAAATAAGGGCTTGAGTAAGGAGGTGAATAACCAGTAGTCTGCAGGACAGGGGCCAGTTGGGCTGCTGACATTGAGTCCATTGTTTCACAGATATATTTGGCAATCAGTGTTTTAGCTAATTGAATGTTAAGTTCAGCTACTAAAATCTTCAAGGTTGTTTCAGTCAGATAATTTCTTTGCTCTGCTGCTCTAACACTTGAGAAGCACTGGGAGTTGTTTTAATTTGAGGCATTCTAGAAGGAAAAGCATGAGGGTTGTTGTTAGTTTTTTTTATTATTCATCCTAATGAGGATTTCCTGCTCATAATGGYATGTTTTGCTATGCATTAAAGTCCTTCTCCAAAGGAGAAGACAAGTTAGGACTGTGTATAATCACATGGCTGTGCCTTTAAAGCCATTCCCAGTATAACCCTTTGTAGATGATCCACAGCACAAAACCTAGCAAGGCCTGTCAAGGCATTTTTAGCATTTGTTCTGTTAAAAAACAGGAAAAAAACCCCGAGGTATTAGGGTGCACTAATCTTTAGAAAGGTTAATTTATTCATAGAGATTTTGACAGAGATGTATGGCTAGGCTAGAGTCCAGGCACTTCTTCCCGAGGGGAACTGCTAGTGCAGAGACGGCTTTCCTAACATAAGGAGAGAGAAGCCTCAAAAATGGGCCCAGACTGCAGTAAGCTGGGGGCTCCCATGCATTTAGAACATGTTTCCTTTCACATAATCAGCAGCTGAAGCTTCTCCCACACCAACCAAAGTGTTTTCTGCTGGGAACAGAGTTAGCTGCATAACTGCAAACAAGATCACACACAGATTAGAATTATTTTTACCTTTTTAAACTTCAGCAGGGAGGACGTGGCAGAAGCCAGCCACACTTCTTGTCTCTGCAGAGGCCTCTGGGACCTTGGGTTGTCAGGACACTAGTGGAAGTCCACCTGAAAACTGATTTGGTTGCTTCTTTTTAATTTGCTTGGGGTCTATGCAATTAAAATTAAAGCTTCCACTGGCTGTAGAAGGATAAAGCTAATTTGTGAATGCCCTCTGATTTCAGCAGCAATTCTTCAATGTCAGGAATACCTGCATTGTTTCTTTCAAGCTCTTGACTAGCACACAAAACTTAACCCTGCTGATAGTCGAACGAAGCACGCTCTGGGCTGTACGGGTAAGACTGCAGCCAGCAGGTTCAGGGAAGTGATCCTTCCCCTCTTTTCCTCATCTCCAAACGGCTCAGCTGTAGCTAACCTCATTTGGTCTCCTTGTTTTCACCTGCATCTCTAACACTGTAAAGGACAAGGCACCAGCTTAGCTAGCTGCTTGTAAGCCAAAAGCAATAGGGCTCAGCTGACCATAGCTAGTTAATTGCTAGTTTGGATTATTAACCTCTTGTGCTTAATGAGAGTCCTGAGGCTGCATAAGCCACAAGACCAATTTCTCCTAACCACAAACATGGAATCCTCATTAATATGAATCTGAGACACTTTCCCAGGAAGAAATCATTCACAGAATGTAGAATCTACCAAGAAGCAAAGATGCTATATTTAAGAGTCTATTTGAAATTTCTGCAGTTCAGTTTAATTTGCTTTAATCAGAGGGAGGAAGGTCTGCACTGAGAAATATATTTTTATTTTCAATTGTCAAGTGTCACCAGACCTCAAAAAAGAGAGTTTGCTAATGTTTTCCCCAACACCCCCAAATACTTGTAATTATTTTCAAGGGAAATTATACTTGAAAAATGATCCATCTCTAACTGAATTTAAGCCTGTGTTATGCAAACACTAAACTAGCTTGTTTGAAAGTAATCCTTACCCAAGGGCTAGCAAAGGAATAAAAATAAATAAAGTATGAGAGGTTTCACAAAACCACAGACACCACCAGGTTCTCCAGGTCCTAAGGAAGAAAATTTCATTTTGCTGACTTCCTTTTATATTTTTGTGACCATAAGATAAATTTCTTATGAAGTGTTACAATTGATACATGGATCAATTTACCCAACAATCAGCAGCTGCTACCGCTGAAGTGGAATGTGGCAGTGTCTAGAGGCATATTGCAAACTAGCTGAGTGCAGGAAGCAAAGTTTATTGCATTAATCTGAAACTACAGAAGGTAAGGATTTAGCAATATGAGATTACTCATTTTCAACTAAATTGTTGATCTTACCACTACTCAACACAATGTCAATGTTGCAGGATTTCYTTAACATTCACAAGTGATCAAGGTACCTATATTTACACTGCATCAAAAAGGTGCCACTGCCTGTAATGCAGATGTGGGTGGCACACTACTGAATCACTGATGCTCTTGTCTTAGGGTCATCAACCCCATTTACCTGSTCCTTGATGTTTCAGGAGCAGTTCTCTAGCCAAACTCTGGCCAGACCCCACACGACTGAGCCTATGAAGCAGCATAAGCTCTGAGCAGGGACTGACAAGGCAGGAGGCGACACGCCTCCTCTTCGAGGTACTTTAATCTCAGCAGAGTGTTTTCGTCTAACATTCAGTGGGTTTAAAGTAACAATGAGCCTTTCTCTCCGGTAGGATTATGCTGTAACAGAAACAGGGGTTTGCTTTCCCAATTGTTCTTYGCATTGTTTGAAATACGAGCCTTCAAACTCAAAGAGCAGCGGTGCTAGGTGAAACCTGGAGACTACAGAAAGATGGAGGCATTCCTCTGAAGTAAGACTGGAAGGATCTTAACCTAGTACTGCTGCGAAAATGGCCTGTAGGAAGCAGTGGTTCAGAAACTCACATCCACTGATAGAAATGACCCACTAGAACGGCTTTAGGATCAATATCCTGGAAAGCATTATCCCCTGGTGTTTGAGGTACTGTGCTGACAAAAGCTTTTCATAATGGCAATCCCATACCACTCCCCAACACACACACAGACACACTCACACACTCACACATTTGCATTACAGAAAATGGTACAAGAACAAGCCCATTCCTTGCTGCTACAATTTATACCAAGCAGTCACTATCTAACAATCTCCTTCCAGGAGTTCCCACTCACTTCTTCAGTACCAATGTATTTTTATGTTGGCATCTTGTTTTAATCTTTCCTTGCACATGGATGTGAGTGCAATACCAACAGGAGATGTGGCTCATCTTATGTATAGCAAGTCTCAGTCACAACACATATAAAAGAGCTTTCGCAGGTATGTTTGTTTGACTTCCATAACATGTAGACAATGTTTTCCATTACATTTATTTCTGACAGTTTTGGTTAAAGTCCAAAGGACCAGTAGGGCATACCTCATTGGTCTAGGGGTATGATTCTTGCTTAGGGTGTGAGAGGTCCCGGGTTCAAATCCCAGATAAGCCCTTTGTCTCCTTCTCTGGAGATGTTCAAAGCCCGCCTGGATGCAACCCTGTCTAACATGTTCTAGGTGACCCTGCTTGAGCCGGGGTGGGGGGCCCACAGGGGTTGGACTAGATGATCTCCAGAGGTCCCTTCCAACCTTACCGATTCTATGATTTCTCTCCCTAATTTAACATTCTTTTTTCCAGTTTCAGCAACAAACAGGTATCTGCCAGACACTCAACAGTTCATGTGAAAAATTATCTTTTCAGTAAGAAGTGGTTTTTTTGATCAAAATAGGTATTTTAATTTTGATTTGTAAAATAATAATTTCCTTATTCCTTAGTTTGGGGATGTGTTGGAATTTCACAAATTATAGGAATTCTAAAATTCTCCCAGCTCTCCCCACAGTGTCTGTTCTCTTTTCAGGCACTGTAGAGGTGGCCCTCCAGATCAGCACCGAGCCAAAGAAGGCATAGAGAGGAAGAATGTGCAACTGCCATCCACGTTGCACTAGGTGTTCTGTACATAAGCAGAAAACATTATTCTACAGTCTACCAATAAGCAGCATTCCACCAGCATGAAATGCACTCCAAACCACATGTTGTGCAGCACTGAATTTAAAAAAGAACCCAAAACACAATGGCAAGTAATAACGGACTACACAGGTTTAATTTCTGATGGCCATTACTGGCTCAAGTGACAAATACATTTCGTAGACTTCCACCTCTTCCTGAAATATAAGAGTTTTCAGGGATCAGTAAGGATCAAGATGAGCCATCAAGCACTGCTGAAGCATCTCAGCAATGGGAATTGCTCATCTTTCCTCCACTTTTGCAGACCACAAAGTGTTGTCACACTTACATCCCGTTCTATAATTTAAACTTATGCAGCATTCCTAAATATCATCCCATAATTGTTATTTCACTACAAGTTAATATCTTGTAACAGAATTATATAAGATTATATCAGAAAGCTATGACACAATGTCATTTAAAGTACATATGTTTTCACTAGCAAAAAGCAAAAACCCTCTGGTGCGTAATATCCAAATATTCACAAACATGATACAAACTTCTTTCTGACCATTCAGACATAAGAAGGTCCAAGGCTCTGAATTTTACAGTATTTTTTTTACTTCCTTTTACCTTTCTCTTGCTGATGTATCTGCTCAGTTACATCAAGAAAAGACTCTCTCCTGTTGCCTCATAAACACTTCACCTTTACAAGCATGAAACATCCATTTCTTTCACAGGAGAAATGCTTGTTCTACCATTGCGTAGTACTAATTTTGAAGTTATCTGTTAGAGAGCTCCATTTTGTGTAGAAGACACATATGTTCACAAAAGTAATAAAAATATCATCAACCTAAACCCTTCAAAGAAACATCAGAGAAAAAGATAAAACCTAGTGCAATATGCTTAGCAAAGTTACATCTCACCATCACTTCTACCTCTTTCTTCCAGAGGTTAAAGAGTATGAACAACCACTATCAATAGCGTTCAACAAATTCCACTAAAAATATTGTGGCCTGACTTCCAATCCTGACAAAAGCTTCCATGGTTCTGGTTCCTCTTTCTGACATTTTTTTTCTTTTCTGAACTATGTAGGTAAGGACACTTTAGGCTTATTTTGGTATGTGTGTCTGAATAACAATTCTGATGTTTTTATGATTTTTGCTGGGGCTTTCTTCTTTTTTTTCTTTTTTTTGACATTTACACAGGACAGATGTCACCAAGGCTGTTCTTGTAAACAAGATATGGAGATGGTCTGGATTGGATTACCTTGGTAAAATACTTTAAAATAAATAAAAGGATGGTTGGTCTCTTTCGGATGAATTAGCTTGATTGGAATTGTCAGGTTAAAAAGTCTAAATAAACAGAGTTGTGCATCTACCCTTAATGGAGTTAAGGGCCCAGCACTAGCAGTAAAGATACAAACATAGAATGAAAGCCTAGATGATGGAATTCATTCCTGCATGGACGCAGATAACATGTACGTAATCTATGTAAGTATCTCTGAACTCCCTGTCTAAACAAGGCCTTGGATTTACAGAGACCCGAAAAATTTAGTTCACGACATCAACCAAAAGCTATGATGCTATACTGATTTTTTTTTTTTTTTTTTTTTTTTTTTTTTTTTTTGCTGATAATAGCTCATTTCCTAGAAACATACAAACATGGGTCAGGCACATCTAGAGATGAGAGTGATCACTACTGCTCCTCAAACTCAGAAGTCCTTGCCTAGTGTAGGAAGATACATTGCTCCAGGAACTATGCTTTGGATTGGTCAGCTTAAAAATCAAGGCTATTACCTTCTTCTGTCTCTCTCCATAGGATCATAGAATCACAGAATGGTTGAGGTTAGAAGGGACCTCTGGAGATCATTTAGTCCTGGGCTCATTGCCCAGGACTGTGTCCAGATGGCTTTTAAGTATCTCCAAGGAAGGAGACTCCACATTCTCTCTGGACAACCTGCTCCAGTGCTCTGTCACCCTCAGAGGAAAGAAGCTTTTCCTCATGTTTAACTGGAATTTCCTGTGTTTCAGTTTGTGCCTATTGCTTCTCGCCCTATTGCTGGCCACCGCTGAGACAAGTCTGGCCTCATCCTCTTGAAACCTTCCCTTCAGACACTTGCACACAATCATAAGATTCCCCCTGAACCTTCTCTTCTCAAGGCTGAATAGTCCTGGCTCTCTCAGCCTTTCCTCGTATGAGAGATGCCCTAGTCCCTTCATCATCTTAGTAACCCTTCGCTGCACTCTAGTAACTCTATGTCTCTCTTGTACTGCGGAGCCCAGATCTGGACACAGTACTCCAGGTGTGGCCTCACCAAGACTCAGTACAGGGGGAGGATCACCCCCCTTGACCTGCTGGCATTGTACTTGCTAAGGCAGCCCAGGATACCATTGGCCTTCTTGTCCACAAGGGCACATTGCTGGCTCATAGTCAGCTTGTTGTCCACCAGGACTCCCTGGTCCTTCTCCTCAGAGCTGCTTTCCAACAGGTCAGCCCGCAGCCTGTTCTGGTGCATGGGATTATTCCTCCCTAGGTGCAGGACCCTTCACTTGCCATTGTTGAACTTCATGTGGTTCTTCTCTGGCCAATTCTCCAGCCTGTCCAGATCTCTCTGAATGGCAGCACAGTCTTCTGATTTATCAGCCACTCCTCCCAGTTTTGAATCATCAGCAAACTTGCTGAGGGTGCACTCTGTCCCTTCATCCAGGTCATCGATGAATAAGCTGAACAAGACCAGACCCAATATTGTCCTCTGGGGGACACCACTAGCTACAGGTCTCCAGCTAGACTTTGCATTGCTGATCACAACCCTCTGAGCTCTGCCTTTCAGCCAGTTCTCTCACTGTCTGCTCATCTATCCTGCCCTTCTTGAGCTTCCTATGAGGATGTTATGGGAGACAGTGTCGAAAGCCTTACTGAAGTCAAGGTAGACAACATCCACTGTTCTCTCCTCATCTGCCCAGCTAGTCATCACATTGTAGAAGGCTATCAGATTGGTTAAGCATGATTTCTCCTTGGTGAATCCATGCTGACTACTCCTGATCACCTCCTTGTCCTTCATATTCTTAGAGATTGCATTGAGGATGAGCTGTTCCATTACTTTTCCAGGGACTGAGGTGAAGCTGACTGGCCTGTAATTTCCTGAGTCCTCCTTCTTGCCCTTTTTGAAGACTGAAGTGACATTAGCCTTCCTCCAGTCCTCTGGCAGCTCTCCTGTTTTCCACGTCCTATCAAAGATTATTGAGAGTGGCCTAGCAATGATGTCTGCCAGCTCCCTTGGCACTCATGGGTGCATCCCATCAGGACCCATGGACTTGTGGCTATCAGGTTTTCCTAAATGATTTCTAACTCAATCCTCCTCAACCAAGGGGAAGTCTTCCTTTCTCCAGACCTTCTCCATGGTCTCTAGGTTCTGGGATTCCTGAGGGCTGGTCTTAGCAGTAAAAGCTGAAGCAAAGAAGGCATTCAGTATCTCTGCCTTCTATCATTTGTTACCAGAACTCCTGTCTCATTCAGTAGCAGGCCCACATTCTCCCTAGTCTTCCTTTTGCCACTGATGTATTTAAAACCCCTCTTGCTGTCCTTGACATCCCTTGCCAGATTCAATTCCAAATGGTCTTCCTAGTCATACCTCTGCATACTTGGACAATGTTCCTATAACGCTCCCAAGTGGTCCGTCTCTGCTTCCATCTTCTACGCACTTCCTTCTTTTTTTTGAGTTTTGCCAGGAGCTTCTTGCTCATCCACGCAGGTCTCCTGCCTCCTTTGCTCAACTTCCTGCTCACCAGGATGCACCGCTCTTGAGCTTGGAGGAAGTGATCCTTCAATATTAGCCAGCTCTCTTGGACCCCTCTTCCTTCTACGCCTCTATCCCATGGGATTGTTCCAAGCAGGCCCTTGAAGAGGCTAAAGTTTGCTCTCCTGAAGTGCACTGTTGTGATCCTACTTATTGCCCTGCTTCCTCCACACAGGACCCTGAACTCCACCATTTCATGGTCACTGCAGCCAAGGCTGCCCCCAGCCTTCATATCTCCAACCAATCCTTCCTTGTTTTTTAGGTCCAGCAGTGCACCTCTTCTCATTGGACCCTATTTTGCATTTTCGACCTTGAGCTATTCACATCAAACTTTTTGAAGACTGTCTCAGACTGAGGTTTTCCCGAAAAAAATCATCTTAAATAGCTCAATTGTGGTTTTGTTTTGTCAGTTTGTACACAAATAAGATTAAGGAAGAGTGTATTGTTTTCCTGTGCTAAATATTATCCATGACTGGCATGGTCAAAAACAACTAGGAGGTTTAGATTTCAAGTTACTAGAAAGTACTAGTTGCTATGACTCTCTCCCAGTTAACAGCTATGAATACAGCACAGAAACAGAGGTACCTACACAAAGAATTTGGCCCACAACAAACATATATTATTGTAAAGGAATCTAGAAAATAAATTCTGTTCAGACCAGAAATTACCTTAAATGACTGTTGAGTTGACTGGGTTACAATATTTTAAGGATCATAAAAATAAATATAGTTGTCCAAACAGTGAGATGTAGTGTGTTGCCAAGTAAAACACCACACGGCATGAAGGGGTGCTTACCCTGTGTAGCACTGGGCTGCCTGTAAACTACAAGGACTAGGATGAAGTGACTCTTTGTTCGGTCTGTGTGTTTAAAAATTGACGAGTGCTCCGTGGTATCAATCATGCCTGTCAGACAGCACAAGTGCAGATCTGTTACACTTAAAGGGTTGTCAAATGAGACATGATTTAATTTGTCATTTTTTTCTCTCTCTCTTACTGCAGCTTGCACGTGCTCTTCATTACTCTTCATCATCAGGGAAAATGAATACATTTTTTGTGTAATTTTTTTTTCTCAGAGAGGGTGGAGGGATGGTTGTTTACCAATGACCCAGCACTTGTGAAGAGATCATAAGCAGCTGTTCCCTACATGCCCTCACGATCCGAGAATTTAACTGAAGCAGTGGGAGGGGTGGGACAGGGGAAGGGGCTGTTTGGTCCATTTTTTCATTAAACAAAGGCCCCTGTCCTGCAAAGGGCTCTGCAAAAGAGGCTGTAGGAATGAAGTCTTTGCAGCTTGTGTTGCATTGTACTTCTTCATTACACGTGCTTCTTCACCAAACTCGTGGAAAAGAGATTTTAACATGGTGCCTTTGCAGCATGTATTTTGGAGCACAAGCATCAGGGAATTCTGCCTACTTCAAGACAGCAAGATTGAATTCAGAGTGCAAAACCTTTCTGATTTCTTTAACTCTGTTAAAGACTCTGTTATCACAATTCAGGAAGAAGTAAAGCAGATAAACCAAATATCAGAGTGCTTTYGCAAAGGATGAACATATTTGCTTCATAATTAATGTTGAAATTTTTCCCACTTAAGATAAAAAATGAATGGTAAAAGGAGAAAAGAAATAATATAAGGAGAAATATATTAGAATGGAAGAAAGAGAAATAATACCTGATGATAAGCATACTTTTCAAACCGGTGGGAAACATGAAATTGCCTCCCTAAAAGAGCTTTTAGTCATCTGCAGGTGCAGTTATGCTTTTTCCCTTAAAAAAAAGCTCTAAGCTGATAAAAATATTCCTAACTCTAGGCAGAATTTCAAATATTTCTTGAACCAGGTAAATCTCCGCTACTCTCATGTCTCGTGTCAGAATTGTCCAAAGATCTCAAAGTTTGCCTAATATGTAATAATGTTTTCATTGTATAAAGCTTTTTTTTTTACCATAAGTTGAGCATTTTCTACAAAGCAGTTAGCAGAACCAAGGCCATATTGGGCTTGTCTTCAAAGCATTTTACAAAGATAGGTAAATTTAATATGATAGTGAAAATGTTTTCATACCAATATCCCACTCGGTACTTTCAGGCCTGATGGTGCACAGTCAGAATCCTGAACCTTAGAGGATGGAAACAGAAGGGAGAGATGAGATGTTGCTTTATTAGATAGTAATGTTGCTTTTCTTTCTTTTATCCTGTCTTATACAAGGTGCACGTGTTTTTCTAGTGTAGGCCATTCAGCGGCAATCACAATGCTAGCACCCATCTCAGGTGGTTTTCTGGACTATATTATACCGGAAACCACGATGTGAGGGGACCAGCTAGGATAATTTTATCCTTCACTGTAAAGCAACATACACAATATACTATAAGTCTGAAGAAGTCAAATATTAGCATTTCCAATTTTTTTCCAATGCCACAAGGCATTAATGCCCAATAGCAAACTAGTCCTTCTAAAAGAGGAGTAGGAAAAGCAGAATGACACTCTTAACATCTGCAGACCCTGCAATAGCAGGGGATTTATTTGATGACTGTTACAAGTGAACTATCACCATGTCATACAGGAGGATGAAAATACAAGTGCAAATCACATGGTACTCAGCTATAGCTCCAAATTCAGCCCGAACTAGACTCATTCCAAGTCTAGACTCATTCTCTGCAGGAGACCACGTGTCTCTTCACTAACATTTCTAAAACAGTCACCTACATCAGCAAGGAACTGAAAGGACAGTGGGCCTTAAGCACATGCTTAGTGGCTTTTCTGAATTGGGGCCAAAATCTTGCTTTAGCTTTACCTATTAACATGAATAGCCATACTGAATTCAATTGGACTGCTCATGGAGTAATGATAGAAAACTTTGGTTCTACTTTGGTAAATTAAACTTCAAGAACAGTCTGAGTATATCATAACAAAGACTCTAAAGCCAACAAGCATCATCAAAGGAGCTTATTTCATTACTTAATCAATTTATAAGTATCAACATAGAGTTATGAGACTAAAATATGAATATCCCCAATCTGAAATATTGTGCCTCAAACTTATTAAATGTCACTAATAGGCATCCTTCAAGGAAGCAGGGAGCATGCTGCCTTTGGATGCCCCAACTGTAAATCAACAGATTTCCTGAAGTCTGCCTGGAATAGTGGAGAGTAGCCAAAAGCATATGAACTGCTATTTGTGTGCTATTAGTTGTGAGGGAGGGAGAAAGGAAGAAGGGGAAAAAGGAAAACCACTTCTTTAATAGTACCTACAATGTTTGGAAAACACTCCCTCATAGCATCCATTTATCAGGCCTCTATGCAATAACTAAAAATCAGGCCAAAAGAAAGAGAAAAAGCCTGAAGGTGAGGAAGATGAGGAGAGGAGATCAGAGATGCTAGGTTTTAACTGGGAAAAACTGGAATGTTGTCAGTAATTCCATTAAATAAATATGGTAATTATAAAGAAATACTTGTGTCTAGGTGCCATTCAGAGGTAGCAGATTAGGTTAATTTGTTCTGCTCAGTGGTTTCACTTCTAAACAATAGTGCAGTCTTACACTGAACTTTTAAGGGTTTTTCAGTTTGTTGCAGTCAGCTACAGCCTCCCACACTCCAGATGTATCAACATTCACTGAAAAACTGTTCATAGTGTCATTCTGATAGCTGGAAAAATCTGGCAGACATGAAGGCGAGGTCCTGCTGCAGATGGGGCACACAAAAGCGCAGGAACCTCAGAGATATCTCCAAGCCACACTTGGAGCAGAACGGGATGCCATGACATCCATGAAAGAATGTGTGTATTTAACAAGGAATATTTAAGAGACAAAAGAGTCACCAGTGTACACACAAACAGGGTTCCACGCAGCTTGAGTTCCAGCTTTGTATCATATTTTCACTAGTGAGCAGAACATCACACAGAGTCATCTAGTGGCTGAGTGAGATCCTACAGAGGAGCATTTTGATTTTCTAAACTGAAAAACAACAAAAAAAAAAATAGTGAGCAGCTAGCCTCCAGTATCTAATTTCACCAGAGATTCAAAAAATGCAACATAAGCCAAGAAACTGAAATGAAACGATGTGCATATGTGAAGCCAAAAACAGAGGATGGTAGCAAACCATTATTAGAGCATTACAACTGTCAGGAGTGACCTCCCCTGTTGATTATCAATATTAGTTTAAATGCAAACATTTTGCATCAGCTGCCATCTGGAAGAAAGACAGATCTCACTGCAGTTAGAGCATAAAGTCTTTCTCTCATATTTTAGCAGATTATGCTCATGGTTATTTTTTGATGTTCCTAGGGAGAGAACATTTTTATAAAACAAAAAAAAAATCTCTTTGGGAATCCCTGTTGATGTGATGTTTTTGATTAGTGTTAATGTTTTTCTGGCTGGCTGTGAAAATGCATTTAACTATAATTGACTAGGCATTGTAATTCCAAAGCTTTATGAAACAAAAATCCACAGAGTGACAATCTGATACAGAAATCTGGCAGAAGATGATGTATTTTGCTCCTCAGAGACAAGTTTAATGGAATAAAAATATTGATTTAACATAGAAAGAGGAGATATACATTTTCTTATAACTTTCAGTATTATCAAGGGGATGGAGGAGAAAATTCTTAACATGGAAGCGTATTCAGATTTGGAATAGTCTTCTCTTAAAGGAAGTGGTGTAACCACTTTCAGCAGCAATTTCAGTGCTCCGTGCACCAAAAAGCAAACAAAGCACTGAAGACTGTATCACAGGGAGGAACTCTGCACTGGGTGAGGACATGAGCACACCTTCTCCATTTCTAATTTCTGTGACTCCACAATTTCCTTTTTCACTGAAACTGGGAGGAGGGGAGAAAGAGGCAAGAGGAGAAAAGCAATAGAGTTTCCTCACCACTATCACAATTATATTTGTGCTGAGTGCTCCTAGTCAGAGATGGACTAAAATATTCTGTCTGCCATTTCCTGAAAAGCTCTTCTTCACGGTAGCCACAGGGAAACCATGTGTTTTCTTTACTCAACCTCAGAAATGGAAAACGCAAGCCTGGTTGATTCCCATACTTTAGATTTCAGAGAGTACTTTTAAATAGTGCTCTAAACTAGACCTCCTTGTGGGAAAAACGAACCTGTCAAGGGAACAGACTTTTTAATTTGTGAAACAAGGAGCTTAGCTATACAGTAGTAACAACGACACCATCAATTTGGTTCTAATAGTTGATCCTAAGCTGAAAGGGGACTACAGAAAGGGAACACAGCACTGACTAGATGACACCAGGCGACCGTCTATTGCTCTCCCTTCCGGTTCATTTTAATCACAGTGAAAACAGTGGATGATTTCACCCTCTCCCTCTTCATGTTTTTTTKGGGGAAAAAAAGACTGGAAAAAGGAACAACTCAAAAGAATACTGCGGATAAAGAAAAAAAATCAGAGCATCGAATCAATTAATGCAAGTTCTTCCTAACTTCCATGCAGGCTTTGCCTTCAATTAGCATGATCTCACTGAACCCTCTTGTGCAGGCCCGGAGCAAAAGCAATGGAAACTTTCTCCCTTCTTGTTTTAATCTTTCACCAAGTCCTGACTTTCGCCTCCAGCCCGTCTAATTGAAACTAATCTTCGCGGGCGAGGCCTGTCTCTTTCCCTTAATCCCTCTCTAAGGAAGCTCACATGGTCCCAATTACAGCCACACCGGCCCCTTTTATTCCCCTCCTCGTCTCTTTCTGCCAGTTTCATTTTTTGAAAGTTTGCATTATTAACTCCATGCTTGCGAGTTCCTGTCTGTCACGGGGGCCTAGAGATGTTATCACTGGTTGCCGATGTATAAGGTTACCATGAAAGCATTTTATGGATTACATTTTGCAAAAAGGCGATAGAGGGCATGATAGCTAGCACAGTGGTGAGCTTTATAGGAGTTTATATCTGCAATAAATGAGGGGCCAAGGAAGTGTTTATCTTGGACTTATGTGTATACCTGCTTAGATATCTGAAGGCAGAGACAATAACAGCTAAGAAGGGATCGCTAACATTTACTACAAGGGTTTCACAGAGATGCTTATGAGATGGGCTGCTACCCTGGGAGGAAAGCAGGCCACAGAGACACAACCAGGGAGCCCAGCTGTAGAATGTGTTTAACATTACAGAGTTAATGAGGTTATATGAAGGCAAAGATAGCACTCACTGATTCCCAAGCTGGCTCCTAATCCCAAGTCAGAGCCTAGCCCGCTAATACTGCAGCTCAATTTATTAAAAATAGACAATTTTCTTTCTCTTCCTTTCTATTTTTTTTATACTTCCTTCTCATAACTTACCAAGTCCCAGGCAATAGCTCTGCTTTCCTCCAATGCCATGATTTATTGCTTGCTTATATAGTTTCTGGTTCAAAGCTAGGTGCATAAATCAATCAGGGTGGTTGCTCTCCTGAATACATTCGCTTGAACTTCTCTATTGCAGCCCTGAGAAAGGCTGTTCAGCACCACCACAGCAATCTCCCTCTCTTCTACCCCCAGAAAAGTTCCTTCTGGATTTCTCCGAACACTAGCACACCCATCCTCACGTGGCACTCCCACTCCCCCCCTTYCCCCCCATCTTCCCTCTTTTTAAGAAGGAGAGCAGAAACGTCRGAAAAGAGAGTCTTCCTTAACTGCACTGGCAGTGCAGATAGCAGAGCGCTGGGGTTTAGCTAATAGGGGGCAAATGAAGGGAGCGCAGGTGTGATTATATTAAATAGTTCCTACGATCTTAATAATCATAAACGGTTCTACGGTTTATGTTACAAGCAACAAAACCTACCAACTGCTGTTGGTAAACAAAATCTGGAGCAGATCTTCAGGTCACCAAAACATAGCTTAACTCTGGAACCACTGATCTGCCCATTTTTCATTCCAAGTGGATTGCAGTTTAAGTCCAGCCTGTCTAGAAYAGAAGAACGCAGCACCGTAACCATCTAGGATATTCACTTGCTTAAAAAGAAGCATTAATTCCTCACGCCGTTTCCTCTACAGAGCCCTTTGGAGAGGAATGAAGAGTGAAGGGAGGAATCGCACGTGGCAGCTGTGAGTGACATCTCAAGAGGAAGTCCTGTCACAGCTTTAGGTGCTAGCCTAGCCAGCTCTTTCAGCCCACACATCTCCCTGGCCTTCTTCCACAGTAAGAGAAGAGAGTCCTCTTCCTCTGCAGGATCACGTTAAGCTACAGCTCTGAGGGCTTTCCTGGAGAAGTCTATTTGTTGACTGGCTGGGAAGCCTTACAGGTCTCAGCCATTCAAGTTGGGTTACCTAATTTAGAGGCTATTTTATATGGTCCTGGAAGAAGTGAATTCTGGATTTTAGTTCTATAGGCAGGATATTTTTTGCAAGAAAATCTCAAAATATGGAAGAAATCAGCTTAAATGTGATAAAAACTAAAAATTGAGGATYTCCTGAACTAAACACTTGAAAAAATCTTTTCTGTCAAGCAAAATATTTTTCTATAATTTCAAAACATTTCATTGTGATTTTTAACATTTTGAAAGTAGACTTTACTTCAGTTAGCTTAAGTTTCATAGCAAAATGTCATTTAAACCAGAAAAATGACAATTTCATTTTTTAAAATGTCAAACTAACCCATTTTGACAAACTCAAAGTATTTTATTCCAAAATAACAATCCAAGTCAAGAATTTGCCATAAACCTTTCCCWTAAGAAAAACTGGCATTTTTAGGAAAAAAATAGAAGCTTGCACATCTGGATAATAAATTCTTTGCCAATACTAACTTCTGAACCGTGGTCAAGCTAGCAGCAGTCCCACCTGTAGGACTGTAACAGATGTATAGTTAGGTACTTAAGGAGCCAGCCCATAGAGTAGGCACTACAGCTATTTCAGTCACTTTTGCATGCAGCCTGCTCATTCTTTGGCTTTAAGTGCTCCTAATCTTTCATTATAATGGGAATACAGTATGCGCTTTGCTCCAGCGGTTCTTTTCAATATGGAAATCTTCATGACTCATCTGTCATTATTTCAGTGTCTTTCATAAGACACTTTTCATAAGCCTCTGAAACTATATGGTCTGATTAAAATCACACCTTTCATTAACAAGAGTCTGTTTCTCCTTCCTGCTGGGAGCTGAACYTGAAAATGGCCCTCCACCCTAGCGTTCAGAAACTAAGTTGATAAAAGAGAACAAGCTTGGTTAATTTATTAAGTCTAGCTGCTAGAGGGGCTGAAGCAGAAGAGCCTGGACCACGATTCTTAAAATTCGTACTACTAATACAGATTTTATAACCTAATAGAAGAAAATACATCAAACACACACATGCACGCACGCACGCACACAAACATATGTATGCATGCATGCATTTGTTCCTTCCTGTCACTTTTCTTTCTTCTGTGAGATTATCTTTTCCTTGAATACTTTTATGCCTACCTCCTTTTTTGGCCTAAAAAGCAAGAATCTTTCAGCAAGAATCTTCACATTGCAACCTCTGTTTTGCTGCTGAATTTTTCACATGTAAGCTGAGAAGTAAAAACTCACGGCATAGCATCATGCATTTTATGGCACTGCAAGAATAGGTCATTGTTTTCCTTTGCCTGTGATATTTATGAGGACCTAAAGAATGATTAACTGAAGGGGATGGGGGAAATGAATCCTTCTAAATAGTGAAGCTTTGGATTCTCTAACCAAATGAATGGCTTTTATTTCAGATTTATGATCTTTACACAGCCTTGCAATGATGAGTAACGACCTATCTTCATACTATTAAAAAATTTATTATGACTATTTATCACCAAAGTAACATAACCAGACTTGAAGGGGTACAGAATAATGTTAGGAGACCAGCCACCATTGTCTTAGCTGTGAACTTCCCCAATTGCCACACAGCTAAGGAGCAGGGTGAGCTTCTGTACATGCTCGGAAGGGAAAGTCTTGCRGGAGAGTGTGCAGCTAGGCAGGAGGATGTTCAAAGAGCACAAAGTGGCATGTGTGCATAGGAATATCTCCAAGGGAAAGAGAGACGGAGAATACAGGTGTGTGCACGTACATACCTATCTTTTTCTCTCTTTTCCAGGCTTAATGTTGAGAGGAGAAATAGCGCTGCAAGATGATGTTCAAGTATGTAGGCTAGGCTAATGAGGCTATTGCCACCCATGGAGAATCTCTATAAAGGCTAAGTAGAYGAGAGTCTAGAGAGTGATACTGAGTGAATGGTGGTCTGGGTCTTAGGGATGCTCTCTGAGGAGTCACGTAGCATTGTTCCTACTACCAGATTCAAACCCCTGACTTCAGATTCTCCAKTTTTCTGTGGTACAATTTCATCAGATTTACAGCTGCGTTTTAAGTAAGATTTTGCAGATTAGTAATGTAGCTTGAGCACAGCACACCAAGACAAAAACCCACAACATTTCTACCCCTTCATTAACTTTGAAGTAAGCACTAAAGTTGTAGTTAACTTCAGTAGCAGTTACAGGAAAGTCTCATGGATGAGTTTCAATATTGGCTTCACCGTATGAGCTAAATGCTGAAAATACCACTCCTGAAAGAAACGCAGTCCTGCAGAGTAAGTCACCTAGTTACAAGAGGCTACAGCCACTCCTGCTACACAAGTCTCCTCCTCTACACTGGGTTATATTCTGATGGCAGCTGTGCCCCTGGAGTCAGGAGCAATAATGGATTGCCTCCGGAGTCTCAGCATGGAAGTGAGATCAGGCCTTTCCACTTTTGAAGCAGGCTGTCAGTAAGTGTCATATTTTATTTTGCTTCTGAAAGACAAATATGGCAACACATGCTTTGTTAGCAGGCCAAAAGAATTATAACTTTATTTTGCTGAAAGCAATGTTGATTTGGATTTAGCCTAACACTGCTTGTAAAGCTGAATTACGCTGAACCTGCCCTAAACAGCTGTGACGGACAGATCTTTATACAGACACACATACTGCTGACTATAGTAAGAATGCAACTGATGCTCAGCGGAAAGACAGCTCCTCTCAGCAGCACAGGAAGTCCCCACATTTTCCAGGCCTCATGGGCCAGTGAAGAAAGAAGAGAATTCACAGGAGATTCTGGATTCTGAATCATGGGAGATGATCCCAAGCCAGGTCAATCATAGTGACAGGAAGCAGAACCTACACAGGTCCCTGGAATCTCATTCAGTCTCCAGCCAATAGACCCCAGAACCAAAACGTAACATTTTTTGTAACTCTTCAACTTTCATGGCACAAGAACTTATTACTAATGGGCAATACGCTTAAAGCAGGAACCATACAAATTCTAGGCAATAAGCCTGTGTCAGGGTGTGAAGCCCACAGACACTGAGCACCACTGAGGCAAATACAGTAGTTGGAATTACAGGAAAGCAGTAGGGYTGGACTAGACTCAAACATCTGATACCACTCGAGAGGCTGAAGGCTTATATATTTTTCCAATGAAGTGTGGCTGAGCAGAATTGCCAGGAGCAGAGACACAGGGCAAGAGTGGTTGCATCATGTCCCTCTGCTACGCTATTACAGTGCATGAGTGGCACTGTTTAACACAATTCTGGAATTACTTGCTCATAGGGAACTTCCTCCTGACCTGTCTTATAYATGGTGTTCCTAATAACACGATATCCTCATGTGTGTAGTTAAAAACTAACAAAATGAACAGCCACAGAAGAGGAAGAAGTGTGCGTGTGTGTGTGTGGCTATCTATGCCTGTCTCCCTAGAAGTAAGAATTTCACAGAACTCACCACTTTCTGCTGTAAATATCAAGGCTACTTACTGCTCTGTCCTGTTTCCATCCATTAAAATGTAGCACAACATTTGTATACACCTACCAAAGCAGTTCCAAAACCCTAACGCTTCACGTAAAGAAAATCTGACCAGCACCTGAAAGATGTTATCCCCACAAATGGACTACACRAAAGCCCCCATATTCCAAGGAGATGAGCGGGGAGAAGTCTATAGAATAGAACAGAGTACAGTACAGTWCAATCACTAGAACAGCAGCTACCTGCTTCTTCCAGTACTGCACACTGACATCTAAGACTGCCATTCCATAAAACCAGCAACAGAAGTCATCTGACCTATTCTGCCATACCTGGATTTTCTAAAAATCTGCAGAGACCAGACATCTGATGGAAAAAGGTGTGGGAGGCTTCCACAAGCAAAGAAAGGGAGGACTCCTCCCTTTCTTACTGGCAGAACAGCTATTAGCAACACATTTTTGTGTTTCCTAGTAGTGCAGGCTGTGACATTTGCTTCCTCTAACCACACASAGCTCTTTCTCTGAGGCAAGGATGGTCTGTGCTTTAAGGGCTTGATTCAGAGACTGTAGATAGCTGTGACACTTGCTTTATTTTAATGGAGTTTAGATCAGACCTAGCARTTTTGAGGGAGTGATTCCTCCCTTTCCACAGTCCAAAGAGTTCCAGGAAACTTCACAGGGTCAAGGCCTGTTTGGAGCCAAAGTCTGCTGTTAGGCCAGGATCCCAAGTCTGCCAGCCTCGGGCCTCCTTGGGCCTAACGTCTCAGCTGCTCTCACTAAGTTACTACGTTGATCTCTGATAATTGGGGTTTTTTAGGTAAATCTGCCTGGGTACTAGTCAGAGCCTAGCTGTGGCAGCTCATTCTAGTTTAACAATGTAGGTAGATGCGAGGGGTCATCAATACAGAAATTACGTTTGCTATGTTCTCAGAACAGAACCCCAAACCCAGTATACCAATGACAGGCTCCAAGCTCCCAAAGCCCATCTGTAGCAATCATCAAATAAACTCTCAACAGTGTCTTCTGTAGCTTTTAATAGACTAGAGTACTTATACTGTCAGCTTTTACTGGGCAAGATGTAATTTTCCAATAAACACCGCCTCTTCCAAAAGGCAGCACTTCTGAACTTTTTCCAGAATCCAAAGGCTTTGGCTGCAGCCGCAGCAATGGGAATCAAATTATAAAAACAAAATCCCTCTTTTCACTCTATGCTCTCAAATGTTTTTCCAGGGCTGAAATGAGAGGCGCGCTTGCTATTTGTTTCTGCTTCTGTTGGCTTTTAAAAGCACAAGAGGGTAAAGGAGCTGGATGCCTGTAACTTTCACAGCTTGCTTATGTACACAGTGCCATAACCTTTGTGTCTTGCTGTGAGCAGCTGCACTGCAATTGTATTAGTCTGACTGACTGTAAACTGTGTGGTAATATGTAAAACATATTGTGAGTGATGATGACTAATTGGAGAACATCTTGCGAGACATTCTAAACGTGTGTAAAATGTCATCCAGCTGTAAGCTGCATTCTGTCCTGGATGGAGTCTCTGTTACTCACCAGGGCTTCAGGGCTCACCAGCAATTTTTCAGAGAGAACTGATGAATGCCATACTAAAAACTACCCTATGTTTCAACCTCCTCCACCCTCTGCCTTTAGTGATCAATAACTGATCAATGAAACTTAGGCCTGGGTTTCCTACAATGAGTAGTGATTTAGAGCACCCTGGCAAGAGGAGCCTGTTCGTCATTGTGGTGCTTAGATAAATCAGCTGCCTTTCAAAAAAAAAAAAAAAAAAAAAAAAGTCTGTCATATTTCAAAATCTTGTCCCTGTTTCTAGTGCCCTCACAGGGACACTGAACCCCACTAGCAAACTGTCATGTTCCTGCAAATGCCAGAGATCCAGGGATCCAGCACCCTGTTGGAAAGCCAGCGCAAGCTACATTCAAGAGAAAAGCTACCTATTGGATGGAATGTGTTAAACTTCTTATTACAGGCACCAAAGCTTCAATTGGATGAAATATTAGGTTTGCTCAATTGTCAGATCATCAGCTGGTCRTGCTGGACTACAGAAACTATTCTCTTCTAGCTCAGATGGTAGGGAACGTATTCCCCATACCAAAAAAAGCAATTCTGTATGCATCCATAAGAGGCCTTTGTCTGTGGGTGATAAAGCCAAGTATTTTCATGGAATTTCAAATAAAGCTTCCAAAATTCTCATGAAAAGAGTAATAATAATTCTCCCACTGAAAGTAGAAATAAATACATTGGAAGTCATATTTTTAAATAAAAATGTTCTTTTCTCAAAAGAGCAGAACTGAATTTATCAGCAATAAATTCTTTAGAAGAAAAGAATAAAATCAAAATCACATTGGAGTAGAGATTAATTACAGGTAGTCCTGCTTTCTTCAGAATGACACATTTCATGCATAAAGGACTAAATGGCATGTATCAATGAAGTGGTATCTCTCAATGAAAGTAGATTTAGCTCGTCTCTAAAACACCACTGTGTTTTAGAACTTTGGAAGTAAAGATCTTACMGGTATAAACGTCAGCTCGGCTGGGCTGGTCCAGAACAGGCTTGCCACTGCTCATTAGAAATGTGTTTTATAGAAATACAGCTTTCCTCGCATAACTTTCCTATTGTGCTAGCACTTGCAATTGCCAATGTAATAAATTTTATAGTGCTGTGACTGGAGTTAACAGTAGATAAAGTGTAATAGGTTGCAATCATTGAGGTGTTACAGCTTTTGTCTAGAGAAGCCCCCTAAACTGAGGGCAATGAAAGCTGAAATCATGTAGGATTCCATAGGAAGTCATCATTAAAGCAGTGATTTGTGTGTAAAGGAGACTCCCTGAGACTGCGCAGTAATGTCTCCAGACAGTCACCCTGCAGATGCCCTATGCCTTCACAACGTAACGTGCATTTAAAAACCTTCAGCAGCAGATCCCCAACAATGTCTCCCATTGTTCATTTTAGCTCACACTGGACCAAAACAATAGGTTGGTTGTAGTCCCAATAAGCTGGAACATATCTGCTATCTGCTGTGCAGGCAACAGTGAGGTTAGCTAAGGGTAAAAATAATTCTGTCCTCCTTGGTGCTGAAAACCCTTTCATTTGTACTGATATTCAAGGGCCTAATTTAAACGGGGACCATCTCTCTCTGAACACATCTGACTGGCAGTACAGGATAGAATTACAGCTGTATGGTCTAGCTCGTCCATTATGCATTTAAACACTGTCAAGATGATCCTAATAAACCTTACCATGACCACTGCTCCCTGGGGATCAAAACTAGCCCCCCCGAAAGCCAAGGAGTTTTTGGAGATGACTAATAATTAGCAGCAGAATTTGGTTTCCTGTACCAGACCATGGGTTGACCGTGGACAGGGCGCATTGCAGGGGTTTCGCATACTGCTGGTTCACCTCTCTGCACGCACAGTGTGCCTCAGGTGGAGCACACAGACACTGAACACAGCCGCCTGCCAGTGACCTGGTGTTCACCTCCACCACCGGTGCTTTAACAGAGCGGTTTTGTTCCTCCCCATAGTGGAGGGCGTCCAAACAGCAAATGTTCAGTGAGGGCAGGAAGAGCGTTTGAAGCAAATTCTTGGAGAAATAAATGTGAATTTACTTAACTTACCATGTCTCCTGCTTTTCCCCTCAGCCCCCCTTTTTCCTTCCTACTGCTGTTCCTCAATAGCATCCCTCTACTTTCCAAGTCACCCTTCACATTCACTACTGTGCACCTCTCCCCCTTTTGCCACCCACTGCCTATATCTTTATTTTCTTTTTCTAATTGCTCTCTCCTCTCTCCATCTCAGCACAGACTTCTTCCAGGTGAGAATATTTTACTCCATGATTCTATTAAAAAATAATTGTAAAAGAACTAGATCCCACTGCTTTTAGCTCCTCAGAACATGCTTACATGTAACAGTCAAGCAAAAACACAGATGCACCAGCAGAACCAAGCTTGCACAGAAATACTGGTTTCCTATGTTCATCCCTCTAAGTATATCTGAGGTTTTATGGTTTTGTCAGTCATGCAGATTTTGTCATGAGTTTCAGCATTCTGTATTCAGCTGCAGCTTTTCTATGTTTGTGTTTACATGTTTGTGTTTATACGTTAACACAACATTTCCATGTTGACTGTTCCTTTATAACAAGTTTCTACCCTCATGTTACAGATCAAAGCTCAAACAATGAAAATGCAAAAGTTTGAAATCTAGAATGCAATAGAATTTAAAACACTAACTTTTAACAATAAACTTTTTTTTAAGCCAATCTCATTTTGCGTCCCAGTCCACTTTTTAATTCTACCAGTATTTGAAGCTCCAATACTAAAAATACTAGACTCCAATAGCCAGATATCCAAATTTCCTAGACATAGCAAGTGAAACTAGATTGGTCAGTTGTTGCTCAAAGGGCTTGGGATGAAAAGGGGTGAAGTCAGCCAGCCAGGTGAAGGAAGCACATCCGTTTCTGTGTTGAACACAGCTGAAGTCAGGAGCTTGCTGTGCTAAGGGCTGTGCCATCTCCAGAAGGAACAAAGCACAAGATCTGGAACAACTGAAGAAGCGCAGGGAGATGCAGCACACAAGAAGCAAGCTGAGGAAGTGCTTTCCCGTACTTCACAGACTTTCGCACAGAGCATACACACTCACATGTACATCCATACATAGAGACACAACACAAGTGGTGGTCAGGATAAAAAGACAGTAATTAACCATGCTGCTGATTGGGCCAAGAAAATAAGTTTAAGCTTGCTTTCCAGTTTCCCCAGTTATCTCTTTCTTGGAGTGGTCTGATCTTCCTTCCTCCACCCTGTCATTATCTAAACACRTACACATAAGCAACAGTCTCCCCTTCATAATGTTTCCCCCTCTCCTTCATCTTGTCAATCCAAATTTCCCTACCAGAAAAGACTCAGGAGAAACATTTTAGAAACCAGACATGATCACAGCAGACAGACGAAGAGGATAYGCTCCTTGCTTGCAAGCTGCCACTGAGGTCTGCTCCATGTGGTAGCAGCAAACACCAGGTGACTTTGTTACCTACAGAGCTCCTGGGAAGGGTTAAACAGTCTCCTGCTCCAGCTCACAGCCAGCCTTTTGCAAGGCAGCTATGTTCAGAATGCAGGTTGCCATTGAGTGTGTTTTACTAATGTTTGCTACTAAATTTTAATATAGTGATTACAGAGGAGTAAAATTGTGCTTCACATTAGGCAGGTATTAAAGATTTTGGAAAAAAATCTTTAAATTGAAGGAAGTATTTATGGTAGTTCAGAAGATGTTGTTTATTTGTCAGAGCACTTTGTCAGRATGTTCAGAATAGGGGAAACCTCCCCATTAATAGGAACAGGAGATTCAGCACCACTTCTGTCTTTCGTTCAGCTCACCAGATTGAACTGGAAGCATGTTTCCAAACCTATAAAGGCATCTAACCCAACAGGTCCTGGTCATCCATTCCTGCTAGTGTAATAACTATCCGTAAAGAACAGTGACTCTATTCACTAGGGATTCTCTTTAACTAAATCCAYCAATTCAGATACTGATTAAAAATATGCAAATAAGAAAAACCTCAATAACCTTCTTTTGGCAAGTCCTTTGCAAGCCCAACACAAGCCATGGTTCAAAGGGATCCCAGAGTGACAGCTTGCTTGCTTCTAACGGGATTTTTATGGCATCCAGCTCTCCCCGACACAACCTGGAAGGCCTCACGTTCTCTGAAGGGAGGAGTTCACATGGTTCGGCTGGGACAGCCTTGGAGCTGTTGAGCCCTGAGGCCCAGGTTCTCCAGCAGCCTGCTAGGTAAGCTAGCATGAAACAAAGAAACTAGTGTTTCTGGGAATGGGAATGGGATAGAAGAAAAATAATTTTGGCTAACCAACATTTTGCAATGAAATCCCTTTTTGTCAGAAAGCTCCCCATTAAGTCTACCTGATGGGAGAGTACAGATATGTTGTCCCAGTGCTCTGAATCATCCTGCCTGCCCGCCTGCACCATCCTGCCCCAAGACAGAGCTCATCAAGAAGTGTTACAGGGAAGTTCTTTCCCTGGAACGCCTCATGTTATCAGCAGCAGAACAGTTTGTGGAAAGCAGCTCTTTTCAAGTAAATCCAGTAATAAAAACATTTCTTAAAAGTAGTTCAATAAAATCAAAACAGAAGATTCCAGTTTTCTTTTGAAATGGTCTCTTAAATTTTATATTACGGAACATTAAGAAATAAAGATGAAATTGTAATGAATCAGATTTTTAGTGTAATCGARTATCTATACATGGACTCAAAATAGTTTTTTTGTTCCATGGAAAGTTTTCATGACCTTTTTGTTTTTTCATATTTTCCAATAGAAAACACAAGCCATTTCCCATAGTGACAAGTCCAGGCCCTGCTCTAGCTTCTATGTATACACCGGAGTTCATAAAAGGCAGAAAATGATGTTTAGTATTAATTGCCAATAGTAGCCTTGTTGCCTTAACTTTGTGCTTTTTTCAGGTGCACCTTGAGGGCATATCAGACAAACACAGGGCCAGCAGAGAACCTGAATAAGCTTGTGCCTCTTGACTTTCACTAGCAGAAAAGCCACAATTAATTTCCTAAAGAAAAAAGGAAATTGAAGGGTTGGTTTTAATCTTGTCCTGGACTGATTGAATCTAAGACACAGAGCAAATGGTATCCCTGTAAGTCTAACAGCAGCCACAGTGAAACATTATCCTATTCCTTTTTTAGGAAGTACTTAGTGTAAGAAGTAGCAGAAACAATTAGTGGAAACAGACCCTTGTCTCAGTGCTGCAGCCATTGCTTGATGCTGTGACCCTACCAGATGTGTCCGTCTCAAAGGCAGCACCATGGCTAGATAAGTACTCTCACGATGGAATTAGTTCCCATTTTCTTAACCCCTCATGTGCTTGTGCAGCTGGACTGAGGCCAGATTTCTGGGGGTATTAGAGCTAAAAAGGATCAGGTCCAGTCTTGCTTGCTCACTTCAGCCCTATTGAAAGAACAGAAATCCAACCAACCCATGAGATACTGGCAAATCTGTAAAGAGCCCCTGCAGCCCAGGTCCAGAAAAGAACAGCCCTGATCTTACGGCTGGTGCCAGAAYGAAAGCCCTTGTTAATACCAATGGAAGGAAAACCTAGCTTCCACCAGGGCAATATATGAGTGAAGCATGGACAGGAATTCAGAGTCACAGATCCCTGCTCTTACTGCTACTTTCCATCCTCTCTCTGGGTACCAGCTGTGTCCTCAGACACATTTTATGTCTCATACTGCATCACAAATAATTCCTGGAGTAGCCCTACTTGCACGCCTCCAAGTTGTATTTCGTATCCTGCTGYTCTCATACTGATGTGAGGTGATTCCTGGACCTCAGCAACACATGTCCTAGGCTGATTTAGTGCCTCAGTCAGTTSTCCATACAGCCTGCTTGCACCCCACCAGTTCCTGGTGCCCCTCATAATCCCAATGCCTAAACTATTCAGGGCTATTTGGAGTGTACAAAGCAGCACTTAATATCCGACTGTTGTCATACATGGAGGGACAGGGGAAGTTATAGCTTAACCCTATAGGAAGAGGCAAACTTAAATGGCTAGTGAGGGGGATGACTGAACTGGAAAACAAAGGGATGCCTTTGAAGTGGAAGAGAGGAAGCTGAAATGAAGGCTTGGGAAGGGCCCCGAGGGAGGAGAAAAGCACCTTCTGAGGGGTAACGGGAAGTGCTAGTATCTGAATTCACTAATAAGTAGCAGGAAAACCACTGTGCTCTCCCTGCTCACCTGTGCCTGAGCAACATTACTTCAAGCTTCCTCATGTTGTGTTTTTTATTTAATTTTCCAGCGAACACACTCTTTTATCATCCAGAACCGTGAAAGTAAATTAAAAAGAAATGGTTTTCTTTCAATTAGACTCACAGTTGCTTTGAGTAACTGCCTATAATTCTATTTAATGAAAAAATAAAATCATTATTTCAGTTCTCCCTGTGCCCTGTGACAAGCACACAGACGGGCCCCATTAGCAAGCACTGTAGATTTACTTAATTAGAAAAATGTTTTCTCCAATTCTCAAAAAAGAGAGAGAGAAAGAAAAGGGGRAAAAAAAAGAAGCACAGAGGAAAAAAGAAAAAATAAACCTCCAGGCACATTATCAATCTAACCTGTTACCTGGTGCTTAATAACTTATAAACTACAGGCATCTATCAATCCATAAGTTAGTTTTCCTTTTGATCTGTTAGAGCATTTGCTTCACAGTCTAGTCAGCAGGCTGACGCTTTCTGCTTTGCTTCTAAGCACCTCTTCTCATACTCCTCCCTAAGCATCTGTGCTTAAATGTCTTCTTGGAGACAAGACCCTGGCTTGGGTGGGTGCAATAGAGCAGAGCTTATGCCTTAAAACAGAAGAAACAGCAGATCAAAGGAAAGAAGCCAGCTACCAAACCTGGATCCAGGCTCAAGCCTCTCAGCGTTAAATACGGGGCCTTGCCTGACTGCGGAGTCAAAGGCTGTTCAGAGTGTGTGGCTCCAGCTGCTAGTTTCAGACAACACTGCTAGTGCACATGGGTTGGAGACCGTTCAGAAAGCCCCACCAAAGGGCCAGTTCACCCCAGGAAAAACAATGAAACTGTCACCTGTTCCCATCCATTTTACATCTGGTGGTGAGCACCCCACCTTCTYGTCATGGCTCCTTTTTCGAACTCCTTCCTTTTGTTCCACCTAGAAGCTCCTCTATCCCACTCCATTGCTAACAAATGGGAGACTTCCAGAACATGATCTGCAGTTGTGAGGAACCTCCTGGACATCCAGTGTTTTCAGGATCCAGATTTAGCAGTTTGAGAACAAACGTTCTGCTCCTCAATTCTATTGGTGACCTCGGCAGCGCTCCACAGCAGAAGAGCAAGATGTCAAAGGAGTCATTACACAGCACTGATTAGAGAAAATAGCCCCATYGTGCTAAGCCTGTCCCTCTTCATGCAATGACGGTTCAAACATAGGACACTCTCTGGCAAAGAAGACCAAGCACCACATTTCTGACAATGACAGAACTCCTCATGGGGCTTCTGCTGGACTGCTGGTAAAAGGCAGCAGAAGTCCAGTGCAGATCGTGCAGTATTGCTGTATGCTTGGCATTAGGTGTCAGAGTTTTCCTGGCATTTATGGGTTACTTGAAGCAGTGCACTTTCCTTTTATCTGCATCTTGCTTTTTTTATGATGATTATTATTCTGCTGTAGCAAGAATGCCTTCAAGAAGAGGAAGTTTCAATTAGGATGCTGAAACCCTAAGCTGTAGTTTTATGGCTTTAAATTAACATATAGAGACTTGCTCCAGGTACCGTAACAAAGTCAACATCCAGCTATGCTATCTGATTACATGAGCTGATAAAGAATTTATGGAACATAGCACAGGAAGCTCTCTCTTTACTGGTTGCCATTCCACAGGGCAGTGCCCCTCACAAGGAAATGATGGGGGCCAGTGGTAGAGGAGATAAAATACACCAGACTGGATCCTCAGCTGGTGTAAATCAGCCATGCTTCACTGACTGGGACATTGCTTGAGTTGTGCTGTGCTGTTGATCTGGCTGAAGCACTCTAGACCTGCTTGCCATTCTTGAGCTCATGCAACAATTTATTCCCCTTTTGGCATCTACTATCTTTCCTTTGGTAAAATTACACACTAACCTATAACAACTGTAGCCTTTCAGCTGTATCCCTCTTCTACCTCTGTCACTCATCAGCTCAGCTAGTAAATTAACTGAACAGATGTCTTCTCTGTGTGCATTTGTAAAATATGTGACGATTGTTCCCAAGGTACCTGAGGAAAAAGGACAAGTTGCCAGTCCCAGTGTCTGATCTCCTCTGTCTACTAAGGGATTAGGTAAAGCAACGAACACTTAATGCAAGCTTCTCCCTTTCCGGGTGAGCCCTGATCTCTGTGCACTACCTCTAGCAATAAGAAGGTAATACTGTCTCCAAATGCACTCAACTCCGGGACTTTGCAGACCAAGAAATGCTGCAGGACTGTTAAAGTGGGACCTGGGTTCTCTTGTGAGTTCAACAGACGACAACTTCACAAAGTGGATAGTATCCACAGCCTAGTATCATTAGGCTGTTGTTCGTAAGCAAACTCAGTGCTGTCACTCAACAGGGAATGCAAACAGTCAACTGAAGACAGTGACACTGCTACTACTCACTAAGCAGAGCTGACGCTGAAAGCTACTAAAACAAACTTTAAGAGCTAAAAAGCTGGCTATATTGAAACCAGTGGCAAAACTAACTTGAACAGAGTTTAGCGACTCTATGTCTGTATTTTGGTTTTGGGAGGCAGGACAGTTATGAATCCAAAATATAAAGCATTCTGAAAGGCATTCCTCAGGCATGTTCTGCATTATTATAAATTACACAGGCTCTAAAGAAGAAAAAAAATGGCTAAATTCCATAGTATGAGTTTGAGAGGAAGCAGCTCCTGCAGTGTAAGATCTCCSTAAACTGCCATTCAGAGTCAGAAACACAACTTCCCTTAGCTCCGTAGCRTTCACTTTAATAACTTCTTCACACTCTGATGTAGTCACTTAAAGCCTGGCTGGTTAAGCTAGGATCTTTCAGATTTTTGCCCATCATTATGAAACAGTCTTTTAAGGTTCAGTAATGTGCCAGCAGATTAAATATAAAGGTCCAAAATCAAAATCTTTCTGTCTGGAGGGGGGGGGAAGACATCTTGAGATTCCCTCCTTCATTCTGCCTCTAACAGTCAGGAATTCACAACCAGTCACTTCATTTCAAATTCTGTGAGCCGAACTCACAAGCCTCACAAAGTAGCAGTTTCCTGTTTTGTGCTAGCCCCAGCTAACCACACAAAATTAAAAAAATCAAAGTTTCTAAAGAAAATTATCCTTACAAATAGTGCACTGGTACCCTCTACTGGCAATGATCTGGCAAGGCAGAAGGGTATTTTATTATCACCATAATTGAAGAGCAGCATTAAGCTTATAATTCTTTTTAAATTTAATTTTGTACAGGCAGGTATTTCTTTACACATCATAAAAAACTCTATTTTTATGGAAGGAGTCCCTAGATTCCTTTGAACAAAGAAGCAAACCTGTACTGAAATGACTTTTGWCAGATCCCAGATCTCCCCATCAAGCATCGTTCTGCACCTTCCACAGAGACATGATATAAAATTGTCTGATTTCAGGCCTTACATATACCCCCCTGTATTGTAGCAGGACCAATAATATTCAAACCATCCTTAAGACATGTTTATCTAACCTATTCCTAAAATCTCTGATGATGGCTATTTTATAGCCTCCTTAGACAATGTATTCTCATGTTTTGACAAAATYCCTATCATCTTTCATCAAATGATTGATTCTTGATCAACTGAAAGGCATTCTTAGCAAATTGATGTGGAATAATTCCCAGACTGACATTTTATTCATTGTATAAGCAACAGAGTGATCCTCATCTGGTTATTTTACCCACCAAGGTTTCAAAACATCCATAGAAATCCAAACTCCATACAGAAKATCAGTGCCTGCTCACATGCTTGCCCATGGTCAGACATACTAAGGCAAAACCTTGGTAAGCATTTCTGCTTCCTACCAAAATTTTCCTCTCTTTAATCATTATCTCCTATATAGTAACAAGACCTGTTTGCAACACCCTTGTTCTACTTCGGGATTTAAAAAAAGGCTTAAAAATAAAAAAAACTCTTCAAAAATACACGGGAGCTACCTATCTTTTATTAAAATTTATATTGTCAGAGTGGAAGCATGATTTTCTAAAAATATCTCAAATTCTTACCATTAAAAYATCAGAAAGGCCTATCAAAAAGAAAAAAAATAGAAAGCAAACTCTTTTTTTCTTATGAACTTCAGAACTGCTAAGGGCATTCACAGTTAATGCTTGCTGTTCAAGAAGACAAGTTCAGCTCTTGACTGGCAGCCCAGCCTGAAATTTGAAAGCCCGAACTGGAATAACAGCACTAGCAGCAGTAACACTTGTTCTGAACACATGAACACACGAGCACGGGTGCTTCTGGCTGAAGCAACAGACACAAGGCTGTCCACCAAGCCTGAAAGGTGGCATCCACAGCGCTTGGCTGAGCTCCGGCTAGAAGGAAACAGTGAACAGAGTAATACTGGCACGGGGAAGTGCCAACAAAGCGGGGAGTGAACCAGGGACCTCCTGATACTGCAGCGCCTACAAGTGGAAACAAATCAAATGATAGCAAATAGGGCCTAGAAACAACACAATTAAATGAGGGCTGTTAACAAAAACAGCCTCGTGTTTTTAAGATCGTGCTGGAATACCAGCTCTCCCAGGGCCTATTTGACGTAACTCTTCGTTACCAGACATGGAAGAGAAGGCCAGTTCCTTTCAGGATGCTGGCAGAGGCTTCTGCAGAAACAATGCATGTTCGTAAAATGAGGCACAGACACCTGAAACGTAGGTGTGTACACACACGTCTCCGTGCGTACGCACGTTTGTGAATGCGCGTGTAATCCACGTCACCCAATTACAAGCACAGTGCTGCAGCAGGGAATAGCACAGGAAAAACACTCTCATCCGACTTCATTAATCTAACTCCTGCTCATGTATCAAAGTGCAGCACGTTTTCTTGTAAAAATGATTAAGCTGCTAATTAAGCTGTTTATAACTTGTTTCCCTGGTTGCTAATGATAATTAACATGCAAATTAGCTGAGGGAAGAGAGGCACAGGGGTCCTCAGTTCATTACCAAGTTAATTACTGTTTGCATACTTAAACATTACAGTTATAAATGGTGGCATTTAATGTAATGGCCAAGACGATAATTATACCAACGACATTTTGAAAAGTCATTTTACTGTGTGTTGTTTTTCTGGGTGATTAATGTTTCCATGCCTAGTTGATAAACCTAGTTCAAACCAATGTAAGTTGGAAACTTAGYGTAACCAAGTAAGTTACCCCTTAACAATGTTTGTTATCTCTGTTTGCCTGTAAAGTAGAGGAGGAGTGAGAGAAAATAAAAGTAGGAAATTTCAATATTAACAGAGAAGGAATAAAATGGCCTGATTAACACTGTTGCTTTAATTTGACTTGGCAGATTATCTAGTGAGATGTTGCAAAGGCTTCCTTTTTCATACTTTGTGGTTTGTTTCTCTTTATTGCATCAGTGCTCCATAGTCTGGTTTAGCCCACCACAMCAGGCACTACCCTTGGCCTCAGCAGTTTATAGCCTAAATAAGCAAGGCAAACAACATACAACAAAAATGAAACTTGACAATGGCCATTGTGCATTGGGAGGAATAGAAGCAGAGAGCACAATTACTTGTTTGGACTGCCATTTCCTTGGCATATCCTGGATTTCGTTGAAGTGAGCTCCAGGCTCCCCCAGTGACTTCCCCAGTGGACACAAAGGTGCTGAGCAAGTTGAAAAATCAGAACCCAAGCTGGCTAGCTAAGGACAAGGGCACGAGAGATGCCAAGTTTAGTATGTTGAGATGTTTTTTGCTGTTCACCGGCTAATTTTGTTCCCTGATCATACAGGATGCAATTACTATTAATTTCAGCAGTCATGACTCTCTATACAGAAAATCTTGTACTTGCAAAGCTAGGCTGGGGAATACTAGTGAAATAGAGTGGGAAATTTCAGCTAGAAACTTCTGCCCTTGAGCTGTTGTATCAGAGGATGTGGCATCAGAAGGCAAGATACCTGTTGATGGATGAATGTCAGGAGAACACRTATGATAACTTCATTAAGGTGTGTGCACTTGCTATGAACATTTTGAAAGTGGACGGCTGGCCATGGCCTAACTGTGCCAGGACTTTTTCCTTCTCAGGTCTCAGACAATGCAATGCTTGGCTTGTCCTCTTCAGTGAAGATAATTGCTTTTGAATTGAAAGCAAGCTGATTAAAGGTAATTACTGCTGAGGGTCAAATACATCATGGCTGTGGGAGCAGACAAGGAAAGCAGAAACCTTGCAGAAACTCTGGGATGAGCCYCTTCCCCAGTATTCAAGACCAGTATGTAGTTTCAGCAATCAAAAATGGCTGTTACTTTACAGTTACCATTAATCTTTGGAAACACTTGATTCATATCATGGACTTTTGATCAAAATCAAATACATCAATCTGCCCCTGGAATAAGCAGATCCTCTTTAACGCCTCATATGGAGAACTGCTTCAGCACCCTTAGCACAGAGAGCTAAAGAATTAATTAACATATGCAGCTGCACTGCTGAATCCCACAGCTAAATCACAGACAATGACTGTGACAGCGAAGTATGTGTGCGGTGACCTTTGGGGGTCTTGTGCTGTTATTGCTTTAATCTCTAGAATATAAACAAAAGGATTACTTCTTTCTCTAATGAAGTGACAACTTTTTTCTTGTAATCTTGCTCAAGTGCATCCTAATCCTGCTCTTTAYCAGGGAGCCTTGTAATCCTTTGCATTGTTGTTCTTACTGGGATGAATATGAATGAGAACAGCATAGCGCATAAAGAGATAGTGTTGGCTTTCTGTGACCATACAGCTTTATGCACACAMAGAGTTCTAGGATGTTTAATGTATTAACACATTTATATGGAAGCATATCTGCAAATGAGGATGATTTACTTGGGGTAAAGACAAATAAAGAGTTAAGACAGTCACTTCTTCGAGGCCTTACTGAGGAGTTTAAGCAAAGGAGTAAATTTTGTAAAATTCACCCAGATCTCTGAGTAATTGGGTTGGACTATAAAACTGACAAAACTAAAATTTATTCGCTTACTTATGCTTTCATTCATCCACATGTTTCAGAGCCCTTTACAAATACTGATTTAACCACCTTATAGTTTTCCCAGGATGTATTATGCTTCTGTGATTATCTGGGGTATAGAAAGGTTTTACTAAACAGCAGACTACTGTATGGCAAAAAGAACAATGTATGTAAGGCTGACTAAGAACTTGAACATCCTGAAATAGCTTCATGTAGGTTTTCCTAACAATGTCTACTTAAAAAGGAAACCAAAAGTTTTTAATAAAAAAATATTTAATTCAGGGTTTCAGGCAGATCYATCATAGCAAAGTTTAGAAGTCTCCATTTGGAGTCTGCTGTTTTAACTCCAAGGACTAACAGCAGCTGTGGTCATGGGGAAACAATGCCGGGGTGCAGATTTCCCTCACCAGAAGGAGACGAATATCCGAACTCAGTCCGACAACAGAGCTACCAGAAATCTAACTCTCCTGACAGACTGTGGATGTGGAACTAAATACAGATAGAGATGAAATTTCATCATGTGGATTAAAGGCTAAATACATCAACAGAGCTTTTTCGCTTCAGCGCTGTGGGCACTCAGTCGCCCAGCCTGTAAAATTTAGTAGAAGCCATCTTCAACCTGCCTTTATACAAGTCTACTCCACTGTCCAGCATGCTTACACCAGGCTATGTAAGAGGAGAATTTGATGTCTGCTCCCCAACTAAGTTACAGCTCAGAGCAAGGAATAATAGCCAAATAAATCAAAAAATCTTTTTTAATAGCTAACGCCCCCCCCCCATCAAAGAAAGCTCATTCTCTTCTTCATTTGCAAGCTCAATATTCTGTCCCAGATGCATGCACTTCTGGATGCCCAAATCATAGTTTCTCACCCTCAGACCTGGCTATGTCTAGCATTTATAGGCCCTGAGGGAAGGAACCTGCTATATGCACTGCAGGCACTGAGAGCACTTAAAAAACGTAACTACAGGATTTCTGAGCCATGTCTCCTTCAAAAGCGTAATTGCGGATATGCACTAGTGCACCTCCTGCTTTGCAGAGCCCTCCACCCGTTGTGCAGTGTTTACTGCCTCCCCACTCACCTGCCTTTAAAGATTAATCACTAGTTAGACACATTAGGAACAGATATTGTAGTATACTTAATATTTAATGAGTGTTTAGATAAACATTCTCCATGGGGTYTTTTTGCATGTGTGTTTCTAGAAAAAGGGCTTGGCACATCTGCCCCACAGGACAAGGAGCAAATCGCCTGGTGGCTTAAGAATAATGTTAGGAGCCAGGATCTCTAAGTCCTGCTTCTGAAACTTGTACAAACAGGGGTTTTCACACCAATGTCTATTCACACACCTCAGGTATCAACTGCAGAATCATACTGGGTCACAGTCCTTTCCACCAGAAAGACACCCTTTCCCTCCTATATCTTTTGAGTTCTCGTAGATGCTGTTTTCCCGTTTCTCTTACTGCTCTAAGGACCAAAGTTAGGAACCTACATTCATTTGAGCTTCAGTGCTGTCCTCATACTACCTAGTGCATGGCCCTAAATAAACAGAATCATTTCTTCATGTTGCCGCTACCTTTCTGGCCAGTCTTGTTTATCCAGACTGTAACAGCATCCCCGACAACATCCATGTGTATCCGCGAGCACAACGATCCCCACCCAGCCTGGGACTGAGCAGTCTTTCTSCTAGCAATGATGAATGGCAGATGCTGGCATCCTCCCTTGTCTTTTTACCTACACTGCAAAACGTGGCTGTAAGCAGCTTCCACACCACTCAGTCACGCAGCAAAGGCAAATTATAGGTAATGATTTTTGCAGCCTGGACTACAGTCCATTGAAAGCACCGGTCTCGGTTTTATTCCCACAAGCCGCGCTTGAACCTCAGTGGAGGGGCAGAGAGGCACGTGTGTTTGATCAACTCAGCTCCTTCTAATGTGATTTCTATTTCAGAACTGTTTCTTTTTATGCCCTCAAGTCCTTCTTGACAATATCACCTGTGGCCTAACGTGACAGCAACACTAAATTATATCTTGATGGCTAATTAGGCTAATTAAAATGAAAGTAATCAAAGCAAAGTAAAGGTCAAGCTCTTAATACATTGTCAAAAATATCTATTAATCATAGAGCATTTTTTCTCCTCTCAACATCAAAGAGTAAGTCTGGGCTTCAGAACTGGCCCTGGCTCAAAGGAACATTGTCAGGCTAAAAATATCCTAAAAATATCATTGATCTGCTACTAAARACGCTTTGGATTATTAAAAGTTATGGCCAAAACCAGAGGATTCGTCACGGACACCGCCTGCTGCCCTTAGTAATGAATTCAAGTTACCTAGTCACACCAGAGGTCAAGTGATCAGGTTCACTTTTCTCCGTGTATCAGTTTCTCTCCCCGGCCGCCAGTATAACGCGCTTCGCGTCTGACACGACCTCGGAGGAGGAGGAGGAAGAGCGGGAAGCTCGAGA